>NC_092212.1:2436356-2442892 GCF_043381705.1 Parasteatoda tepidariorum | reverse complement strand
AAAAAATTATTTGCTTTCAACAATGAATGAAGATCGCTTGGCATCGCTCGCACTTATGTCTATCCAATCAGACATTTTGCGTAGTTTGGAATTCGACAGCATAATACAAGATTTCGTTGAATCCAAAAATCGCAAAAAAGTAATATATTAGATCATAAGATTCTGCAAAATAATTTATTACCGAAAAATATTATATTTTTATTTGTATCTTCATAATTTTGTGCAAAATACACTTGTTGTTTTTAAAGCTAAATTAATTTTGTCAACAAATTTTTTTCTCCCAAGTTTTTCGTAGGCCCCTGAATTTCGTAGGCCCTAGGCACGTGCCTAGTGTGCCTATAGGTTAATCCGGCCCTGGACATGACCATTAGAGTTTAGTTAAGTTTCCCTGCACCGCCACCGAAGCCAGAACTATGGCTGAGGAAAGACTCTGGATACATGAGGGGAAAAAAGGTAAAAAACTATTATGAATCTCAGAGGCTTTTCCCAAAAACTTCATATTTCAATATATTTTGTCAACAAATGTGTGGTGAGAAAACTTTATCATAAATTTTTAATAATATAAATTTTTATAGAACATTATTATTCAAAATTAAAGTTAAATACTTAAAAATTTTGCTCTTTTTCGTTAAATATTTCTTGAATCAGTTTCTTTGCTGTATTTTGCTCAAAATATGAAACTTCATAATTTCTTTTTACAGTTGGCTTTGCAAAAAATCAAGCTGTGATTCAAAGCTCTGGGACCTACCTATGCTTTTTAGATGCTGTAAGTTGAATTTTTTTCCCCTGTTGCTAAACTATAATTAGCAATAAACTATAATTACCTTTGAAAATGAATTTAAACTTAATAAATTATCATTGAAAATAATAGAGTGGGCTGAAAACTTTATTATTTTTTTCCTGGTGCCAAAGCATGATAAAATTGTTTATGGTTCATAAAAAAAAATGTAGAAATCTTAAGTTATTGAGTTGAAGTTCTTAATTATTTCTTTTTTGAATATCTTGAAAATTATTTGTGAATTAATGAATAAACTCAGATTGAAGAACCGAACAATTTTCTGCATTTATTGTAAATTCTTAATGAATTTATGTGAACGTAAATTTTTAAATTACAATTTAAATTGTTTAACTTATATATTACAAAATACTGAAAATTGTTTTACGGGAAGTTTACTGTGGAAATCCCAGGGAAATTTATTTTGTTTGGAAAGTGGACACCCTGACAGTTTACTTATACGACTTGTAAAGAAATAATCCCTTAACCTGTTTTACAAAAGAGATAAATTTTTATCTTGGGAGATGAAATTAATCTTAATTATGATTTGGTTAATTATGATAATCAGAACTTCTAACATTAAGAAGAAAGATGTAGATAAAGCAAAAAGATAAGGAGTTCCTGAAATAATCTTTCTACTGTATATATTAAAATCTATTGATGGTGTCGCAGTTTTCCATTGTTTACCCTGCATTTTTATTGGTCAGAAAATAATATTGTAGGATTCAGTTTTTTCTCATTGTTTCATATTAACATGTAACAAACCTTGTTTTTTCCTCATTCCATATTGTTTTGGTTGTCATCAGCATAAAATTAATAAAAGTCATGAAGGTATAGTTTTTCTCTAAATATTTTTGTATTCCTAATTTAAAGTTATTTTCCTGTACAGCAATTATTACGCTTTTAATTCAAGAGTTTAAAACTAAGAGAACTGTTTTATTATTATTATGTGACTCTGCACTACATTTAAAGATAAAGTTGCTTAGAAAAATAGCCTAATCTTATTAACCATTTTACAATTATTATTTTTTTTTGTGCAAATAACATTAATGTACTGTTATAAATTACAGTTAAAGAGATCTGTTAGGTGATTTGGAACTTAGCGATCAGCTTCATGCACAATGAGATGCGTGCAAAAATAATATTTAATATATCTGCCCATTAGGTAAGCGAAAATATAAAATTACGGTTGTGAATTCATCAAGTTTGTTTAAATTATGTAATGTTATAACAATATAAATGTTATTTTAAAAAATGATTACTTAAAAAAATTACTTCTGTTCACCCATAGATCTNTAACCTAATCTTATTAACCATTTTTCAATTATTATTTTTTTGTGCAATTAACATTAATATACTGTTATAAATTACAGTTAAAGAGATCTGTTAGGTGATTTCTAGCTTAATGATCAGCTTCATGCACAATGAGATGCGTGCAAAAACAGTATTTAATATATCTGCCCATTAGGTAATCTGCCCATTAGGAAAATATAAAATTACGGTTGTGAATTCATCAAGTTTGTTTAAATTATGTAATGTTATAACAATATAAATGTTATTTTAAAAAATGATTACTTAAAAAAATTACTTCTGTTCACCAATAGATTTAAATATTTATAATATTAATGTATGTGTTAATAAGAAAAAAGATTGGCATTTACATCAATAGGAAATCTGGCAACAGATCAGCACTGCTAATTTAACTTTCACCTATGAAGCCCGTGCTCCTTATTATTTTTATATATATTACGATCTTCGTTCCATTTTTTATTTCTTTTGTAGTATACTCAATAAACCATTAGTTTAACTTTGAGATGTTATGTTCAGTTATTATTTGAATGATAACTCAATAATTTCTACATACTACATTCGAATACTGCTGTTATTCGAATTTGTAATTAGGCTTCCAAAATTATTGTAAATATTGTAATATAAAGCGTTTTCATTTTATAAAATTCCATAGTATTTATTTCGAATCTTTTACGAGTGGATGTGGTGGCACAAGGGTAAGCAAATAAAATTCTTTTTAGTATACATATATGTTAAGTGAATGATTTTAACTTTAGTAGAAAAGCTGTTTTCTACCAAGAAACAACAATTATTATGAAGCATTCATCGGGTTTGGTGAGCAGCAGCAAACTGGGGGCTAGGCCCCCTAGTATAATAGAAAGATTGATGTGTAGTAGATGCTCTTGAATGATATAGATCTATGAACCCGCTGTGAAAAGTTTTAACCGAATTTCCTATTGATTAAAGTTTTCAGTTAGTCCCATCAGACTTGATATATCACAAAATTGATTGTACAGTGATACCTGTGAAAGTTTGTGGTGCCTTGCTTTAATTTTCAACTTTTAAGACTTATAGTATCATGTAGTAAATACCAACTTATAAAACTTTGCCTTGAAGTTTTCTGTCTGTCCTATTGAATTTGAGTTATCACAAAATTGTTAGTACTGTGATACCTGTACATTAGTGGTCAACTTAACTTTAGTTTCTTCAGCATATAGAGAAGCAACAATTTATTTTTATTTGAATGCTTAAAGCAATCAGTGACAAAAATATTTTTTTTTTCGCATTTACTTCTCTTTTTTTTTCTCTTTAAAATTTGAAATTCAGCTTCAACAATTAGGAACACATCAACAATTAATTTTAATTTAAATGTCAAAAACAAATAATGTCATTAACAAGTTTTTTTTCTTCATTTTGGTCCATATAGGATGATGTAATGCACCCTACTCGAATCATGAAGCAATATGAAGCATGTTTTTCGAAAACTGATACAGTATGTGATTTTTTTTATCATAACCATTTACTTGATTGTTTTTCATCAATATAATATAAAAAGATAAAATAATTTTACTATTGAGTTTAAGTAACAATTTGTTGTCTTTTTATAATTTGAATTATAATAAATTTTATTGGAAAAATTTGCTCGACTCTAACTGAAGCTACTTAAAAGTAGGTGTTCTAGGTTAAAAGAAGAAACAAAATTATTGATCATCAGGAAAATTATTTAGTAATTATTCAGGAAATTTTTTTTTTAATATTTATTACTAGTTTGCTGATAAAATAATACTCTAATGAGTGTTGAATTACTTAATTCAAATTTAATTTATCACATTTAAACATTTTTGTTTAGTTTTGCCTATTTTTGGTAGAACTATTCAAAAAGTACATAAATTTCAAGAAAGCAAATTTAATTTAGCTTATTTGAAAATTTAATTGAAAAGATGTGCAAGTAAATTCTATAGTTTTATTCATAGTTATGTTTATATTTGTATTACATTCTTAATTCTAGAACAATCTCTATAAAATCTTCTTTCTCACTAACAATTTTACACTATTTAAATATTTTATTAATTTTTCAACTATTTTGTTACATTATAAAATGTATTTATAAATAAAACATGTAACTCTAATTATAGATGAAAAATAATATCAAGAAATTCTTTCAATATTCATCTAGTAATGGTACTAATATTTTTGTAAGATTCTGTGACATTTTGAATCGAATCGAAATTCTAGTTGAGCTCTTAAAAAGAAGTTCAGAATTAAACATTTCAACCTCAGCATCTTTGAAAATTTTGTATCGGAAAGTGTTTATGTGAAGTTAAAATTCTGTTTTGCCTCCTAGATAGTTGGTTGTCAATTTCATAGAGACCCTACAGATTCAACGCCGAGGTATACGAGATGGGCCAACATTCTAAAAGCTGAACAACTTTATCTGCAGGTTAACTTATGTTTTGTTTCTTCTGCTACTGTGCTTATTTAATTTTTATTTTTTAAGAAGCATAATTATTTTTAAACTATTAAGTTCCTAACAACAGAAACTAGCTTATGTAAAGTACTTCCTAGATTTCTTCTTATAAATTCCTACAAATTACATATTGATAGTGATAGTTTTGTCTATCATTAATATTCTCTTCTGACTTTTTTTTTTCTTCGTGTTATTATTTTTGTCAAAAGTAATTTAGAGTGCAACGAATGATTGTTTATTGCAGTAAAAGTTTAATTAAAAATATTACATGGTGCGTAGCAGTTTTTAAGGGTGCTTATGTTCAGTTTTCGTTTTTTAAAAGCCTTTAAAGGGCTTTTTTATTGGGTGTTTTGTATTTAATTTTCCCTTTTCGAAAATCAGATTTTTTTTTACCATGTCAATTTCCACCACATATTATGCAAAAGCATGGTTTTTACTCTGTTCTGTTCAATGCTTTTACAATTCATTCAAACGTAATGCATTTTGGTGTACCATTAGTCCGTAGCATATGAAAGAGCCAATCATTTTACATGTTTAATGAAATATTTGCGAATCCGCACGTGCATCTACTGAGCTTGATTTGGTGAGATTCTTGTACTCTCATGTGCAACTCTACTGCATATCGCAAGAAGTTCTCTCTCCACCCTATGAAATCAAACCGATAAATCTCTCGATCTGTGGTGGCTAATATGATCAAGAAAAGAGTTCTTTGTCAGAAACCAGTTATTACATCATGATCATGTAAAATCTTTGAAAATTGTTTTTTGTTGTAAGATTTGAGTACGCACCCTGCATTAGATGGAATTGTCAGGAAAAAATTGTGATACAAATAACGAAATTCTTAAAAATATTGTATATTTCCTACTGTAATACATATTTCATACCCAAAAAGACCTTATAAGACCCTGTTGGCAAAAAACTAAACTTTTTTTTAACCTTTGAGTATCAATTTCTTCTTGTCTAAATAATACCTACTGTGACTTAGGTTGTGTTTGGTTCATGCAGCTATTGATTTTAACTTTGATTTTTAATATTTAATTATATTTTATTGCCTATAAAATTTCAGATTTATACTGCTTTTGGTCCAACTGTTGTTATGCCAACATGGTTCTGTCATCGACAAGTATTTCAACAAGTTGGTGGCTTTGATGAAAATGGAAAAGTATTTCTTTTTTCTTTGTTTTTTTTTAAATGTAAATTACAGTTATAAAACCTTTTTTAAAACAGAGCCATAGGAAAGAAAATATTTAGCTATGAATTCAATTTTTTATATATTGATAGCAACATATTCATTCTTTTATATAAAAATTACGTCAATTTGAATTAATATAGGCTATATTTTGAGCTCTATGTAAAACAAGAGATATAAAAAAATTAAAGGTCAATTCCTACTCTGGTCCACAAAGAAAATTTTTATTTTAGTTCCTTTTTATTAAATAATTGCAATTTTCTCTCCTATATAAAACTAAAATTAATTAATTAAATTTGATTAATGAATTAATCTTTGAAAAACTGTATTAACATCAAGTGAACTGTGTGTTTTCATTACAAATTTAAAAAATGTATTTGAACTTGCGTGGATGAATAAAAAGTATTTTATTAAAGATGGAAAATTTGAACACAATGTATAAATATATATGGGTCATTCTCACGAAAACTGTCATTTTTTAGTTCATAAAATCCCAAAAAAGTAAAGTGAATAAAAAGCTCTGAAACTTTCTATATTAATAGAAATATGTAATGGCATTATAAAGAAAGTATATATCCTATAAATTATACTTAATATTTAATTAATTTTTTAAATAATTAATTTATAATTAATTAATTTATAATAATTAATTAATTTAATAAATAAATTAATTAATTTAATAAATAAATTTATTAATTTAATAAATTAATTTATAAATTTTTTAATTTATTTTTCAAATTAATTAATAAGTAAATTAATTATTTTCACTATTTAAAAAGTGAGGGAATGACACTAATAGTGAGGGAATGATATTT
>NC_092212.1:2384707-2435804 GCF_043381705.1 Parasteatoda tepidariorum | reverse complement strand
GTTTTGTTTTCAACAACTTATACTGGGGACATGAAAATGACTGTTTTTGTGAGAATGACCCATATATATATGGGGAGTGAGAACTAATAGTAGGAATTGAAAGAAAAAAGGCGTGTGGTATCATACAACTATAAGAGGTGATGTAGACCACTCATGATATCATATAATGTTCTTTTTTTAATTTATCTGACTCAGCGAATATGAAATAATTAAATATTTAAATGTGCGCAATAAACTATTTTTTTTTTTGTTCAAATAGAGCTGTTAATTAGAAATTATCACTGATATTATTTTTAAAATATGTGTAAAACTGAATCGGTTATAGTAAAATTTAAAACAATGAGTAACGCTTAACTAATCAGAAAATTCCATTTATTTTTCCGCTCATCCCTATTTAATTAATGAATTAATATTTAATAAACTGTATTAATATCAAGTGTCAGCCACTGCAAGTTCAAAAAAATGTATTTGCACTTGCGTGGATGAATAAAAAGTATTTTATTAACGATTAAAAATTTGAACTAGATATATAAATATATATATAGGGAGAGTGTGAGCTAATTGGAGAAATTGAATAAAGCAAAACAAGGGAAATAAATCACCATATTAACTGAATTTTCATGATCTCTTAATATCATCTTTCATACTGTGCACAATATTTTGAATCTATGGTGTTTGGTTTCAACAGCTTCCTCTGCGGTAAAATTGACGGTACTAATTTTTTATAACTCATAAATTGCTCACAGCTCTGAGTTTTGAAATAAGCAACTACATTTGTTTCTACATTACATTAAAGCAACTTGCTACATTACTACTACTAATTAAGCAACTACAACTTGCTTTAATTAATAAGAATTTCTTTAACTTAAAAGTTCTTCTAAATTAAAAGATTTCTGTATTTTGACACCTATAATTAGTTTTTCTACATTTCAGGATTTTTATGTTATAAATGCATTGTTTGTTTGTTTTCTGTTTAAAGTTTGTTGAAATTAGTTTTTTAATTACATGTTATGTAGTTTTTACCAAATAATTTTTGATTGCAAGACAAGGGGTCCCGCACTCAAGGTCAAAAGTTACATGCTGATGCATGTAAATTTTTGCATACAACTTTATATTAAAATACTTATTCTTTTTACAGTTATTTCTTTGTACAGTTTGTCCAGTGGGAAACTGACTGCTTTCAATTAAAAATATTAGAAATAAAGGATGATAGATGAATGAAACAAGCGATATGCTTGTTGGGAAAAATGTAAAAATTTTACACAGTAAGAGTTTTCGAAAAGAATTTTACACAGTTTCTAGAGAGTTTCCGAACAGAAAACAAATGCAGTAGGACTATGATATTCCAGTCATACAAAACATCCAGTCATACACTGTATTGAATAGATCACTTGATATCTCCTAATCCGATAAGACAACTTTTTCCCTTGTTTCAATGCTAAAATGGCTTACAGTGCCATCTGTTGTCAACTTTTGTAATTAAATATTAAAATTTTTAGATAAAATTTGTAAAACTTTCAGAATGAACATATTGCTTGTTTCAATCTTCTGACACCTCTTATGTCTAAGATATTTATTTTTTAAATCAGTCAGTCCACCGTTAGGCACCTTCTATAGTTTGTCTAAGCTAAGAACTCCTCCCCCCACGAAGTCTGAAGCCGTCTCGCGCTATGGAAACAAGGCGCATTTTAGGGAGAGTAGCTTCGAACACAATAGATCGAAGAAAGATTCCCTTTCTCACACCGACCAGAGCCGAAACCACTCCAAAACAGTGACCCTGCACCCCTACTTGAAATAGTCATACCTCGTTACCATAGTCACTGCCACAGGTCCAGGTGAATGTCTGGGGGAGTTCTTATTTTAAGCAAACTATACCTGAATCATGTATGGATGGTTGACTGAATGTAAACAACAACAAACTTCCTAAAACTGGAAGAAATTTAGAAAACTTCTGATGTGTCCCTCCACTTATGATATGCTTACGAGGCCATGTGTGAACAGGCTTAATCTAAACATTTTTATTATTGTAATTTGTGTTTAAATTTAAGCATAATTTCACCATTCATAAAAATTTCCTGTAATTTATAAATTTTAACTGGTTGTGAGCCTAAAACAAATTTAATAAAATTAATATCACAACATGAATGAAGTGTAAGGTTGGCCATGTTTTGAGTGTTATCCCTTATTTGGCTATAGTTGTGCAAAATATCACCGTTTGTAATTTTTTGGGTTGCATCATAGCATGCTTGCAGAATTCTCCGAATACATTTGTCTTGTTCAAATTTGAATTGAAAGAGCACATTATTTTCTAAACACTGTAATAATATTGGATGGCGTTCTTTTTCTAGGTTAAGAGTTAAAATCAATCGGAAGTAGTAACCCGGAAATCTTACCACAAATTTTAACCCCTAACACAATCTGTGCTTCGCTTTACGTGGTCAACCATCCATTTTGTTAACTATTTTTAATGAAGGTAAAACTTTCTAAAATAGATCTTTAATAGGGTACTCCTGAGGATCTACTTTTCTTTTACAAGCATTTAAGATTAGGTGGTAAACTGCAAAAAGTGGAAGAAGATCTCCTCATGTATAGATATCACCCTAGTGCAACAACATTTTCCATAACAGAGTACGTTTTTTCTTTATTACGTTCAAAATCATTAGTTTTATTTTTGTAGCGGTTTTTTTATATGGAAATCAAATTTTATTTTTTAATTTGAAAAGTGTTGTTATAGATGGTAGACCCTGTAGAGCTAAGCGCAGATGTCGCTAGGGGTTAAAATTCGGTGCAAGACTTCCGGTTTTGCTACTTCCAATTGATTTTTATGCCTAAGCTGAAAAAGTACGCTATTCAATTAAAAATGTTATATTCCAATTAAAAACTATTGAATTAAACAAATTACAATTTTAAACAGAATATTAAACCTTCAGATTACAATGGTAAGACTTGCTTAAGTAGTCCTAGACTGAAAAGATTATCAACTCTACAGTTTGACTCTAACATCCGACAAAAGATCAGTCTTGAGCACAACACCTTTAATATTCTGGAGGAGCCTTCATAATCTCCATCACTGCCTTAAACTGTTATCAACCTCCTTATACCATGCTCAAAAAAAACTTTACTTCTGCCATCCTTGGAAAGGACATGCAGTCTATCAACACATTATCAGAAAGCAACCTTTTCCATGTTCTTCTGATAATAGCTTCCAAAAGGCAGGCATACACTTTGTCCTGTCGGCATCCCTGTAAACGAAACAGCAGATCGCTTGGATAAGAAAGGAAGGAATCTTCATACCAAATACCCATAACCTGACTGCTATAGATAATGTGAATGCATTTGCAAAATACCACTTTATGAGGCAAGACACCAACTTAAGACAAAAGACTCTCAGATCTGCGAAGTCAATGCCAAAAGAGATCTTATAAAAACCATCACCCATTAG
This sequence comes from Parasteatoda tepidariorum, assembly GCF_043381705.1. Taxonomy (NCBI): domain Eukaryota; kingdom Metazoa; phylum Arthropoda; class Arachnida; order Araneae; family Theridiidae; genus Parasteatoda; species Parasteatoda tepidariorum. Next base: position 2,432,362 of record NC_092212.1, on the reverse strand, counting down.
AACTTTTTGACTCTGTAACAATTGCCCAGATACACCACTAACTCCTCGCCATATGTTTAATTGATTTGCATTTTTACACCCTCTGGCTCTCCTTGGGGCATACCCTCCCTTTGACACAGAGCAACTTTTCTCTACTCGGACAAGATCACCGTGATTGCTACCTGTGTACTTTCAACCCCTGGGTATTATATTTGATCTTCTGTGAATATGACACCACCCACTGACCATAATTCCGTGTTAAAATAAATAAGTAAAAAATTATAAGTGATTTTTGTGTTTCATTATTTGTTTAATTTATGGTTGAGAAAAATTTTGAATTATAAGGCAAACAAATGTTTAAACAAAACTTGTTTTTCCATAAATAATTCCATGTAAAAAATTATTTTTTATAATTATTTATTATTTAATTTACTAATGTTCGAAAATACAATTATAAATTTTTACAATATAGTTTCAAATTATAAAATCTAAAGTTTGCAGTCATTGGTTAAATAGTTCATGGAAAGTGAAAGTCTAAAAATATTACTTAACTAAGATGGTGAAATATGCAAACAATGAAATTATCATTGGAAATTATTAGAAAGCAACTTTAAATAAGGCACAAATATGCGCTTTATGTATCTTAAATGTGTTTTATTTCATGTCATTTTTGCTTTATTCAGATGTAGCGCAAGGTATGCCCTATCCTTATTCAGATATATATATCCCTATTCAGGGATATTACTTCATTAAGGTGACCAAATTTTCAACCACTCTCTTACTTTCAAGACCCTACTTCTTAGATTGCAACTCCTTATTTAGAGCTTCAAGAATTCACATCCATAGAAGAAAATTTATATTTATTTAGAAGAAGTACTTTTTTATGTCTTATTTTATAACTTGAAATATTATTTGCATATTTGAGTCTAGGCAGATTTAACCATTAAGATTAAGTCCTGGTACTTGAAAATAGTATGATCTTTAGTTAATTAAGGTGTTTGCTTTTATTTTGATCCCTGTTCACCGATGAGATGGCATAGTTTGTGCACGCACAATGGTACAATGCAAAACCTTTAAATAAATCAAGAAGAAATGGACATCAAATTTCTGAGTATTGATTGTTCCATCACACATTTTATCTTTTTCTGTATTATAGATTCTTTATTTATTTTTAATCATGAATTAATAGAAATGTGAATCTTTTTGATATATGAATAAGCATAGTTACATTACAGGGACACAATATGGAATGTAAGATTAAAGGAACTAGAAACAAATGTGCTAAGTAAGTGGAATGAGTTCACAATCTGGAATGCTGGCAAACAAGGAAGAAAATTCTATAGAACTCTCTCATCTCAAAACAAGAAAAAGGTTTGTATGAATTATTCGTTATGAACTCATTTTTATCTATTGATTGCTTTATATTTTTTGAATATTTTTAAAAACTTTTAAAGACACCATTAATGAAAAAAATATGTAACTATTTGGGAAAGAAAAAGCCTCCTTTCAACCGGGTATCAGAACTAGTGCTGTGTGCGTGATAGATTTATTTTTGCCTCACAGGCAAAAAAAATCAAAACTAATAAACAAAAGAAATCAGATTAACTTAAGTTAGACTTAATAAAAGGATTGTCTCTTCTATATAGACAATTTGCCTCTTCAACTTTGTAATTAAGTTTCAGTTGATTAATTTTAATTATTTCTTTTAGTATTCCAGTTACTTTATCATGTCTTTAAACGCTTGAGAATCAAGTGCAACATTAGAATACTAATATTTTATCACATATTACTTGATTTAAAACTTCAGGCATCAAGATGAGCTGATATGACAAGGATGGAAATAATTTTGGCATTGTGGAAAGTGAATTTATGCCCAAGATTCCTTCAATGTGCAGCAATAGATGATTTCTCGAATTATTGATAACGGGCATATCTATCGTCTTCCTTAACCCTTTTGCGACGGGAAGCGCAAGCTCGCACTTATCGCTGACGCCAGCAGTCTCTCGCGAGTGTCTGTTTGGGGCCAGAGGGTTTTTTGCTGTTAAGCCTAAATCCATGAAATTACCAAAATATCAATGCATTGTTTAATAATATTCTGTAGAATATTTAAATGGCATGTGCTTTATATGTATTTCTATAGGTACTTTATTTACTCAAGTTATTTCTTGTTTAAATATATATTTTACACATTTTATTTTCATTATGTACTTACCATTTAATAACTTTTAACGATATATATCTGAAAACTAAATATATGACTTAAAATTCTTTTTTCGCATGCAAAGTTTGAAAACACTAACATTGCACTAAAAACTGGACCGCAAATCGAAATACCCAACGCTGCAGCAAAAGAAAAACCTCCCCTGCTCACTGTAAACAAATACCAATTTAAAGGAGCCGTCATTAAACATTTCTTTCTCCTCCATTCCTTCCCCCTAAAATCCATGTGTATGTGAGTCATACTACTCTCATTTTGAGTAGAAGGTCAAATCTACATGCATCTAAAACCATATCGACATACAATGCCATCTTCTGGCAGAAACTGTGTTTTTGAAAACGTTTCAGGACACTGATACAAATGAGTGACGACCGGGGGTGAACGAGAAAACGTTCTGGCACGCCGGTGTGTCGGTCAGGAAGTGAGTGCGTTTCTTGCTGGCACGTATATGTGACAGTCGGCGCGAAAGGGTTAAGTATAAATTTCAAAGCGTGTCTAGTTAGTCCAATGTAGCCAACTATTTAATATTTTATCGCATACACTGTGAATAACTTATAGAGTTTTTCCATAATGTTGCTGATAAAATACAAAGGTCTCTACTTAACAATGAGCTCTCAATTAAAGAAAGTATGTTCTTCCAGAAATTATTTCTTTTATAAGTATTTATATTTTTCAAGTATTATTTGTTCATGTTATGGATGATTAACCATGTAAAGCTAGGCACAGATGGTGTTTGGGGTTTAAAATTTCTTCTAAGACTTCCTGATTTCTGATTGATTTTTTCGTCTGAGCCTGAAAAAGTGCCCGATCCAATATTATATACGTTTAGTATTTTCAATATGACATGTTCTTTCAATTTAATTTTCAAGGAAACAACAAAAGAATTCGGAAGACTTTGCAAGCTGCTATGATGTTACCCAAACAATAACAAGCAGCATTATTTTACACAAATATAGCCATATAAGGGATAACACTCAAAACATGGCAAACCTTAGGCTTTATTTATGTTGTGATTTAATTTTTTTTAATTTGTCTTAAGCTCACGACCTGTTAGAATTAATAAGTTACCGAAAACTCTTATGAATGGTAAAATTACGCGTCAATTTAAATTCAAACACAGTAATAAAACTTCCTAGAATATTAAGCTGTTCACGCATCGCCTCATAAACATAACATAATCAGAGGGATACACCGGAATTTTTCTAAATTTTTTCCGGTTTTTTAAGCCTTGTTATTGTTCAGTCAAACATCCATATTTTACTAAAATAATGCAAATTAGTTTTTAAAAAATAGCAAATATTAAGGCATTCGTATCTGAGTTTTTTCCACCTTTTTCTTAACAAATGGGCATATTTATCACATAATCTTATATATTAACTTATTGAAAATGTTAAAAGTAGATGTTTCATTTGTCTGTATATTTTTCCCTTTCTTAATTTTTAAAGGTGCAAGCATTTTGTGATGTAGATGTGAAAAAGCTGTCCAAAGGTGTCTATATATATGAAGAGAGCATTGTAAATATGCAATCATTATTTTTTTTTCATCTTTATATCGAATATATGACTGAAAGAGGATAAAAATAAATGTTTTGCTGCCTTCTCTTTAAAAAACCTGATATTTATTTTATCTGTTTTGCTCAAAAAGTTCTAAAATGAATTAAAAACTTCATCCATAGATGACGATGCTTATTGGTGAAAATTTATAAAGAAATGTTTTCTGTTACACATTAAATAATTTTAACTGAAATATTTGCATGAATATCTGTTGATTTTATCTTTGGGCTGTATTGTGTTGTTGCTGTAAATGGTGGTTACTTTGAAAATGATGTTATAGTTTTTGCATCACTATCTGTTAATGAATTTTGTTACTACTTTTGAAATTTGGTTATAATATGTTATTACACTCTCCCCTTAGGAAAAGTAGTAATCCGCACAGCTCCTTCAGTTTTTCTTTTAATCGATTTTTCAATCATATTTGGGACATCCGATACAAACCTTATTGGATGAATGCTGGATCCCAACACATAAAGAGTGCTGACAAACCCATTACAAACTTTATCTGAAAGATACTGACACTAAATATAAACTAAACTCAGTGGCACGACAGCCAATAGAGGGCCAAGGCCTACTGTGCCCATCTCATTTTTCTTGACCTTGGGCTCTGGGGTGCAGGAGCAGATGTTCCGGTCAGATGGTCAGCTGAATGCGGAACCCCCAGTGTTTAGTTCCCAAGCATGCTTGGTACTCATTTATCGACCCACTGAAGGGATGAAAGGCTGAGTCAACCTTGCCCGGCCCGAGGATCGAACCCAGGACCTCTGGCATGGGAGCGCAAAGCACTACCACTCAGCCACCGGGCGGACACTCAATATAAACTTTATATTAAAAATACTTTATATAACTTAATACTAGTTTTGTTAGTAGTATGTAAGATTAATAATAGGTATAATCATTTGTTTTTATTAAGACATTTGGGCATGTATTTTGTAGGCTCACATGCCAGACAGAGCAAGTAGACTAACTATCTTCAAATATTTTGAGATTTTTTTGAGCCCTGCGTTATAATAAAAACTTTCCAATAAATTTCTTTTAGTTGAATGAGTTAAAAAAAAAAGACAACTTAAGTAAAAATTGGAGATAATGTGCTAATCCTTTCTTTATTTTTTCTTTCAATTTTAAAAAATGTGAGGAAATTTTTTAAATTAAAAAAAAGTGCAAATAAAAAGTAAATTTTATTCTTTTTTTTTTTCAATAAAGAATATTTGGTCATTATTTCAAACAAAGGGTGAAGGAAAAATTCTTGTAAAATGCAATTAAAATTGCAATAACTTCCAAACCATATTGGAATTTTGAAAAAAGAAAAACTCTGTAATTCATCTCTAGCTTTAATAGTTTTTCAATGCCGGTGAGCTGCTGGTTTGGTATTTTTACTTTTACAAATATACCATCTCAGCTTAATTCAATAGTTCAAGGACCTAACCTTAATGCTAATTAATTAGTGTGCATAATATTTTGTGTTAATGATTATTTTGTGTATTTCGCTATATCTCGAGAACTTTTTAAGTGAATTGAACCATTTTTACACAGAGTTATAAAATTGATTTATCTAAAGATACTTTCGTGCAAAGGAAATAATTTTTAATAATTATTTATTATTATATTTAATAATAGTTGAAAAAGTTTTGAATTACAGTGGGTGATCGGTTAACGAACAGATCGGTTAACGAACAAATCGGTTAACGAACACTTTCACGAAAGATTTTTGTGTTCGGTTAACGAACACATATTCGGATAACGAACACTTTCAAGAAAGATTTTTTGTGTCCGGACAACGAAAACATATTCTGATAATGAACAAAACGAATTCTAACGAACACTTCTCGGCCTGAAAAAAAATTACTATTAAACGTTTGTTATCATTTTGCATACAAAATAAGATCACTGAAAGGAGAAATATTTAAAGCGTGCTTAGTATTGATAATTACTAAATGAAACTTGAATTAACAATGAATTTAAATTTAAAGGTCATTCAATAATTATTATTATAAAGCTTAAAACACTTCTCGTTTACCACTCTGAGAATCCCAGAGCATTCAAAAAAAAATCCGTAATTAAGAATAAACTGCCAGTAATGTGGAGATCGAATCAGAGGGCATGGGTCACGCAGTATCTTTTCAAAGAATGGCTATTTGAAGTTTGTGCCCCGAGCATCAAGGACTACCTTGATACCAATGACTTGCCGTTGAAAGCACTGCTGCTATTGGACAATGCACCAGGACATCCAAAGGATCTTGAAGATAATTTGTTGACAGACTTTCCCTGGCTGACACTTCAGTTTTTACCTCCGAATACGACTTTGTTGATTCAGCCGATGGATCAGGAAGTTATTGCGGCTTTCAAGAAATTGTACACTCGCGCGCTGTTTCGTCGGTGTTTTGAAGCAAGCCAATTCTCCTCAACAATGACTTCAAAAAAGTTTAGGAAAGAAAAATTTGACATTCTTGAAGCTATTCGTATCATTCAAAAGGCGTGGTCAGAAGTCACACAGCGACAGTTGATTCTGCTTGGCGAAAGCTGTGTCCATCCTTCGTTCAAGATGACGGAGGTGATCAGGGAGACATCCCTGAAATTATGGATGAAATTTTGACAACTGCTAGAGATCTGGAATTCGAGGTGAACGAGGATGACATAGAAGAGCTCATAATGGGACATGTAGATTAACTGACGACAGAAGAACTCCAAGAAATTTTGAATGAAGAACACCAAGAAACACAGCGAAATGTGGCTCCTTCTAAACAAAAGGAAAACGAAAGAGGATATCAATGCCGACATCCGCCGTTAAAGATCTTTTGAAAAAGTGGGAGGATGTCAGAGCAATGGTCTTAGAATGGCACCCACACTAAGCTGATGTCAGTAGGGTTGGGGATTTTTACAACGACAATGCTATTAATTAATTCCGAAAAATCCTGAAGGAGAGAGAAAAGCAATCGACATTGGACATGTTCTTCAACGCCCCATGCCCCATAAGCAAAAAATGAAAAGGACTGATTAATATGCAAGACTATATGTATGTATTATTTTTTAAAAAACTTAATAAGAAATTATAAATTTTTTTAAATTTAATTTTTAGGGTCTACAGAACGAATTAATCGATTTCACATAGATGTCTATGGTGAATCGATGATCGGTAAACGAACAATTCGGATAGCGAACATAGTCTTGGAACGGATTATGTTCGTTAACCGATCACCCACTGTATAACAAACACAAAACTTGAATGACTTTTGATTTGCTCAGACAGTTCTAGAGATATGGCGAAGCACCTACACAGCCTAATTAATAGATCTAATTTTGATTTTGAATAAATGATTGGCTTCTTCACTTAGTTTGACATTCAAGAATCGAAGTCTGTTAAAAAATAAGGCTCATTCAGGGAAAATATTGTCTAAACTAATTAATTAGTATGTTTCAGGTTAATCAATCAAAACATTAAGATTGCTCAGAATAGTGCATGGAAAGCAAATAATTATATCGAAAGTTATTCAAGCATTGCTTTTTTTCCCTATTATCTGAATTACTTTTTAAAGAAGAAAAAAAAGATTACAACTTGTAAAATAATAACTTTAAGAATAATATACAGGTTAAAAACCACTAAAAAGTACAGTAATAATATAATAATTTTATTGTCTTTAAATTAATTCATTATAAGTACTTTTTTTGTCTCCTATGATGTATTTTTTTTTATTATTATTATTTAGTCTTCCATTTAAGGTTAGGTTTTGTCCTAATTAGTTATTGTTATTTGAATTCTTCTGCTGTAAATAAAAAAAGAAACTTTTTTTTTATCAAAAAGTTCTAATTATTGTATTTTATGCATTTTATTATTTAATTCTCAATTTATGCTATTTACTAAACCTTAATTTCAATTAATTATTGTATTTTTGTAAAAAATTTGACAATTTGTGAATAAAGTAAAAAAGAAAAGTAATTTGAAATCAAAGAAGTGAAATATGAATGCGGAACTGGGCATTTTTGGGTGACACCTGTATTCATGTTGCAGCTTGTCTGTGAATAACTATTTATGAAAACAAAAACGTTATTCATGTCTCGAAACTGCATTGGAGAAATTTGCCCATTATTTCTTCTGTATTTTATTTATTAATTTTTTTTTTTTCAAATGTGGTGAACACGACTAATTCTTTTGTTTTCATAAATAGTTATTCACAGAAATGTTGTAGCATGAATGCATGCAGGATGTTCCTGTATTAATGTTCATGTTCCTTTTTTTCGATTTTAAATAGCATTTCTATTTCAATTTAATTTTCAGATATTTTAATAAATATATTTTGAAGACAAATATATTGTTATTTTGATGTTATATGTGTGTTACATGTAACAAATTTATTTTTGTAATATTTTTAGGTCATTCCAAAGCCTCGCATTCCAATTAAACATTTCAGAGATGCCAAACCTCCTTTCATATTATGTGTGAAAGTGGTAATCACTTTTTTTCCTTCCAAAATTTTCTTCATATTATCATTTTTTTTCCCTTCAACTTCTTTTTATTTTAAACTGTGCGCATTTATCATACTATGTGTGAAAATAGTAATCACTTTTTTTTTCCTTTCAAAATTTTCTTCATATCATAATTTTTTCCTTCAATTTTTTTTAAATATATTTTAAAGCGTGTGCATTTATCTTAGTATAGGGCGCCATATTTTGAGGTCGTTGAGAAAAAAAGTATTTCAGAGTAGTAATATTTATATTTTAACGTAAAATTTTAATTTTAAATATTTAATCTTATTTTACCTACAATGTCAAAATATGTACATAAGAAAATTAATTTGGCAACTATGTTTTTTAATGTTTGCAAAGTAGAACATGTTTTTAGAAAATTCTTAATATCATGATTATTATAATACTACCGCTTTGTAAAATCTTTCCTAACGATTGTATAAATTGGCAGTTATATCAATGCTGTAAACTTTTTTCAGGTGTTCCATAGTATTTATTTTGTATTTAATATGGTAGTAATACTTTAATTTTTGTTTTATAAACTTTATTTAAAATGAATTTGATTGCTACCAGAGTTTACCAAAAACTATTTTAGATACGTAATTCTAAGTATAGTTCAGGTAAACAATGGGAGTTTCAAATGCTGCAAAATATTTTCAAAATACTGAAAGGAAAAGCAGAATTACTTTCCCCCCTCTGTAATCCTGTCTTAAATTTTATTTGCATTCTATGAAACTCTGGGTTAACCAGAACTCTTTCTATACCTTTGATGGAGGTCCTCTTAATAAATTCTTCATCTCTATTTTCTCTTGTTTTTTGCTGTTTATGTGATGTCCAATGTTTTTCTTACAGGATATGACCAGTGGTTCTTTTGAAGAAAATCTTGAATCTTTGAATTTAAAGGAGGGGAGAGATTATTTTCATTTTAGTTGATTCATTTAAATGGATTTCTTTTAATAAATTCTGTTCTTATTTTGCATATCTGGTGTGTAATTCTAGTTTTTATTTGTAAATATTCACCAGGATTTATTTTAGGAAGTAAAATCCATGGCAGAAATTAATGCGATTTAGTCACAGATCCAAAGGAACTGTCACTAAAAGATTTTCACTGATCTGTTTGCTTTGTTTCACTGCTTACTATTGGATTCTATAAAAATAAATTTTTGAAGGAAAATATTTAAATTTCTTGTATGCACATGAAGCTTTGCAGGAGTTTTATCATTCATGTTTTGAATGAGCAAGTTTAATATTACATGATTGCCAGAAATAAATCAAAATATTGAAAGTAATTAAAGTTGAAAAATGACAGAGAATGTCTACATTTACAATCATGATTAAGTCAGTAGTTTTGTAATAGAAATACTGACCAAACCATCTTTTTACATAGCAAGCTTACATAATTTTGCAGCCCTTCATTGTTCCTTCCCATATTTTTTATAAAATAGATACAGCCGGTAAAATCCATTAAGGAAATAAAAATTTAAGCATAAATTAAATGACTTTTAAAATCGTATGTATGTAACAGAATTTCGCACATTTTAATTTTTATTTCACTATCATTAATTTTTTCCTATTGTTAATGTCCAGAAGTGATGCATTTTTTAGATAATAGTAGAGAGTAATAGATTTGATATTAAAGAATGCCAGATAATAATAAGAAATACAGAATCTAAGTAGGGCCCCCAACCTTACAAAAATCAGTGTCACTGACAACATAGGACCATCTGTGCCTCTTGCTAAAGAAATGGAACACTCCACTTCTGAGAAACTAGGGATAGTTCTGAGACTGATAGGTAGCCTTGGTCCATTACAAATTAGATGTTGAGTATAGTGCAATTTTTTTTAAATATTCAAATTCCTGTAAAGTGTGTTTTACAGAAACTGTTGTATTTGTAAATAACTCTCTTGGCGTTAGAGCATCTCCCTTGGCTCACTGTAATTACACCAACTTGGCAAGCACAATCTTTTCTAAACTCAGTCTATGTTTTGTATGCCAACACAGTCCACGCATCTACACCCGAAAGGGAAAACGCTAATAAACTCATTTTAATTTTAAAAAAAACTAACTCATTTTTACTGTTCATGTACGATACCTCTGCACAGGAACTTTAAAAGAAAGAAAAATGTTCCTTAAAACAAGTTTTAATCCTATGTTTTCTCATTTAAAATTTTTTCTTACTTGCATTGAATGTTAAAATATCCTTACCGTTGAGTTTTTATAATTACAAGAAAAAATTAATCAGTACTTTAATCGGTACTTTTACAGTTCAAATTTGTGTCATTCTATGATTATTACGAGGAACTAAAATACACTTACACAAAATGTAAGATAAGATTTATTTTCTTTATCTTAAATATTGGATTTCCTAAAATTTTATAAAAACAGAACAAACTGAGTGCATTTGCTCTGGTGTAATTGAAAAGTTTTAAATAGTTTAAGTGAATACAAGTAACGAACACGCTCTTTGTATATCGTTCATACACAAATTCTGCAATTTAATGATTCGTATTTTTATATTCTTAATAGATGTAAAAATGAAAAAAACATTTCATTTTTTCATTTGATTTTGACACTCTCACATCTATTGAGAGCAAAGAAATGGGAAATAGTAAATTACAGAGTTCATATATGAGCGATATACGAAGCATGTTTGTTACACGTCTTCCAGCAAATCAGGAATAATTCCTGTGGCTGTAAATGAGACGTCCATCCTTGGAAAAACTATTGACGATCGAAATAAGCTACAGGTGGCGTAGAGCAGAACTCTCTACCTATGGCAATGCTTAGCATACTTTCACCATTAGCGTGTAGAGAGTCATAGAAGAAGGAAGTACGTTAGTTTATGTCTTGATTTTCAAGTAGATTAAAATCTTTTCAATTCGGAAACAATATGGAGCTAAAATCTACACCAAACATAATATTAAAAGAAAGCGTCATGGAAATTTTTAACAATTTAATACGAAAAATATTTAGAAAAGGAAAAATATCGTAGTACGTTTCTAAACAGCTGAAGAAGAGGAGGAGGGAAAGGTCAAAGCAAGGGATTCTCCCCAACTGGCGTATTCGAGCGTTGCGATCGCCTATGAATCAAATTATCCATCTCTAATCCGTAAAAGCTTTTCGCGATCGCAACGCTCGAATACGCAATTTGAAGAGAAGTCCGGTTCCATGCTTTTTACCCTTCCCTATTTTCAGTTCCATAGGAATGTACTGCGATATTTCTCCTTTTCTTAATATTTTTCATATTTAATTGTTAAAAATATATTTCAAAATTTCCATGACCCTTTCTTTTAGAACTATGCTCAATGCAGTTTTCAGTTCCATAAAGTTTCCGAACTTAACATCCACTGGATGACTTTCAGCTATATGGGTAAAATTAATTGTAATTCGCGATCGCAACACTCGAATACGCCATCTGGGGAGAGACCGGTTTCATGCCTTTAGCCCTTCTCCCTTCCCTCTCCTCCTCTTTTCTGTTATATAGGAATGTACTACGATATTTTCCCTTTTCTTAATATTTTTCCTTTTTNTAGTTATTCCTAGTAGACGTCCATAGACCTTCGTGGATGTTTGCGTCTACTTAACATCCACTGGATGAGTTTGAGCTATATGGGTAAAATTAATTATAATCCTTTTACTTGTGTGACAGGACTCAATTGTAGGACATGTATATTAACTCTAATTGTTACAATGTATTTTTCTTTATTAATTTATCTGGATGAAATTTTGAGGCCTAAATAATAATCATAGTTTACAACCTTTCGGTTTCCAGGGGCAATCTCACTGGTTTTTATATTTTCAGTTCTACTTTTCCTGAGTAGTGATTGATTAGATTTTGATAGCTTTTGTATTTTTATCTCTTAAATATAAATTGCGCCCACTATTGTATAATTTATTTTACTTCATTTTTTAAAATAATTCTAACAATTGCGTAACATTTTGCATATGCATATTTTCATGTTCTTCTTCACTTTACTAAATTAAATTAAGTTTTCAAATTATTTTTATGTTCCAGTGTATTTTACAGTAATTTTTTACCCTCTTATAGAGTAACTAGTTATTCCACCACTATTTATAGAAAGTAAAAATTGCAACACTTCATCTTCGTTAAAAAAAATGGTATATCAATTTGTTTCTTGACGTTTTTTTTACCATATTTAACAATTTATAATTTAAAGAATTATAAATAAAATCAAAATATATTACACTCAAACTAAAGTCCTTGACCGGCACTCTGGCTATCAGAAACGTAACAGAAAGTTGTAACAGATATCGGTGCTTTCAAGCTCCCGTCGAGGCCCTTGTTCCGTTTTTGTATTTGGTCAGTCTTCAACTGATATTTATTTTTTACATTTGCAGTTTACCTTATAACGCAAAATGGTTAGACCAACGTCAATCATTTTATTTTAACCTACTAATTAATATGATACATTTTTTTTAAAGTAAGAAAACAGCACTATGCTTTTTATAGTATATCTGTGTATTGCAAGATCTTTACGTCATTGCTTCGATTACATTAAGTTCATCTCACTCTAATCAAAAGCTAAATTTTCATTTCTAAAATGTCTTAAAAAAAAACCAGAGACGAAAAGTTGCTAAATAATTAAAACATACATAGAATGGTAGAGTTAATGACAAATATATCTTTCATAATAACTTTAAAAACTAATAAGTAAAAATAATTAATCCGAAGTAATAACTTAAAAAACTTATAAGTAAAAATAATTAATCAGAAGTTTAAAATGCTCCACATAGTTCTTCTAAAAGGTATTTCTTAAAAATAAGTATTCTCAAAAAATGTCATAACAGATACAAGAATTTCAGGAGGAAATATATTTAATTACTCACCTAACAAGGAGAGTAATTAAAGATTAGTCACTGCTGTCTGATCCTTCTAGTAAAGGATTAACTTGGGAGGAGGAATGTTGCTTGACTGTCTTAATAAGGGAGAAAGTGGCTCAAGTTTCAAAGGCAATATTACAAGAAGTAATATATAGAAGTAATCAATCATTATAATGATTGAAAATTTAGTTTCAAATTTACGTGGACTAAAAAGATTGAAAAATAGTAGTATATTTTTGAATTGATAACTGCGAATCTTAAATAAGAAAAACCGATTTGAAGTATGACAAGCCCGCCATAGACTTTACATAAACGCAGAATTGAGAAGTCTTCTTGGAGCAACACTTTTCTGCCGCCAACCACGAAGGGGCACCACATTTGGTGCTGAAGTGGGATCACCTGTCTGAAATATTAGTATGCCTTGAATCAACACCTCCTAGATAAGAGCAGGCCTTAGCACGGGTTACCATAAATATCCTTTAGTAGTCCAAACATAATGACATATTTCGTTTTTTCAACTACAGCTCAGCCTAGTATACTTAACGAAATGACATCTTTCTTACTTTTCATCTACTGCGCAGTTAGCTTCGTTAGATCGGACTACTAAATTGATCAGTGCTGAGGCCTTACTTCTTCTAGGAGGTGTTGCTTGAATCAGACAAGTGACAAATGAGTCAAACAAGTTATTCAACAAATTCGGGGATTTTTCTTGTTCGCCAGTAAGAGATATGGATGGTATTTTTGCCGTATTTCGAAAGATATTAATGCTAGTAACTAATTCTGGTGAGTTTGAAGTGAAAATTTGTTTTAGTTATTTATAGATATATTGTTAAAAAAGGTGACAAGGTTGCGTGTTTTATAATGATTCTTTTTTTCAAATGTTTAGGTTTACATATTTATTATTGATCAAACCACGTGTTACTTCTACTTAACACTACTATTCACAATTAATGTTAAAATTATATACCATTTATAATTTTAACATTAATAAAATAATATAAGCGTACTGTCTTTTCACTATTTTTCATATTATATAACGACATTGTTATTAGCTATTGCATGTAGAATTTAGACTTGGAATTAATTGTAAACACAAGTAATAAATAAACAAATACAACATTTGCAAGAACTACTTTTCAAAAGAACCCCAAAACACAATGATTACGTTCTGAGCTAAATGGCTTTAAAATACACCCAAAGCAGTAACCCGGAAGTATAGGCGGTAAAAAGTATGCAGCGCTTCCTAGTGTTGGAAGCACCATCCATTGTGTAAGTGTTTAATCAAATATTAAACACGGTTAACTAACCGCAATTCAACCGTAAAGAAGTTTACGAGATCGCGAATCTGGCATCGTCATCATTTGCATTCTGCCAGAATTGGTTTTCGAACAGCTGGGAAATTTTGAAGCTTTTTCTACTAATTGCCTTGAATTTTTATTTAATAAAGAGACTTTAATTAGTTTGATACGATGCGAACCATTGAAGCATCCCAGATGGTGAAAATACCAAAAAATGTCAAAATTTGTGTAAAATCTCGTGTTATTCATGTAAAGGGCCCACGTGGATTCCTCAAACGAGATTTTAAACATCTTCAAGTCGATATGGAATTACTTGGCAGGGATAAACTTCGAATCCGAAAATGGTTTGGTATCCGCAAAGAATTGGCCTGTGTCCGAACAGTCTGTTCACACATTGAAAACATGATTAAAGGAGTGACCCAAGGATATCTGTACAAGATGAGGTCAGTATATGCTCACTTTCCTATTAACATCACGACCTCCAAAGAGGGAAACCTAGTTGAGATTCGAAATTTTCTGGGAGAGAAAATCGTCCGTCGAGTAAATATGCTGCCAGGAGTCGTCTGTAAAAATTCTACTGCTCAGAAGGACGAGTTGCTGTTGGAAGGAAACAACATAGAATCTGTCTCGAGATCTGCAGCACTCATTCATCAATCTACCCTCGTTAAAAGGAAAGATATACGTAAGTTCTTAGATGGAATTTATGTCTCAGAGAAAACAGCTGCTGTACAGACAGAGTGATTGATGACAAATAGTTATGTAAATTAATTTGTTCATAAACTTAATATTTTTAAAGGGAGCAAGAAGTTTCCTTTTTGAAGTCGAAAAATTAAAAAAAAAAATTAACTTATGTGTTTTCTTTTCTTGGTAATTTCTTTAATTTGGTTATCCTGTAGTTAGTCTTTTTCTTGGTATTTGTGCCAAACTATAAAGGTAAGTTCATTTCGTGTTTTCATAGTTGCCAACTATTTAAGATATTGAGAACAAATACAGTGATTAAAAAATTTTTGCAGTTTGTTGGAAAAACATTGTTTTCAAAACAACTTTATATATCATTTTTAAATAATTTAAAACTAACATTCTACTGAAGAAAAGAAAATTAACAAAACTTCTTATGAGAAGTAACTATTATTTAATATATAAAGTCTTATTCATATGAAAAATTGTTGTGTTAGAACCATTGTATTTAGTACTTCGAAAGCAGTAAATGATGTACAAAATATTTGTTACTATAAATCTGTAGTGATATAGAAACAATGAGATAAGATTTATTGCAAAGTTACGAAAAACAGTTGGAAACACTAAGTGTTATCCAGTACTATGACTGGGCGATGCATCGGAAAATATCGATGTTGTGTAATCCTCATCGTTCCAATATTCAGATTGGCAATTTTTCGAAGCATGGAATGTTAAGAGTTTACTGAGGTACGTGAAATGTTTCGCAACGTATCATATACAAGCGTGATGGTGAGCATTGTTTCTGATAGTACCCGCGGTGAGCGCTTCTCCCGACCCTGTAGCTTGCACGAAAACCTTTTATTATGATTGATAGTAATGAACTAAATTTAAGAAGGGGAGGGGGGTGACTGGGAAGTTACATGACATTGACAATTTTTTTACTTTCTTTAAGAAGATTTTTATGAATGATCTTAATGGGCATTTTTACATTCATAATTATTTAATGACATAAGCAGCAACTGAATAATTTTGTCCCCCTCTCACAATTTTTTAAATTTATTTTTAATGTATCATGTCTTTATTTTCAATGTATATTGTTTATTATTAGAATAAAATTGCCTGAATTTATCAATCAAAAAGTGCAAGAATTTGAAATGCAAAATATTAGTTAGTAAAACATCACAATGTATTCAATAATTGCTATCTTAGAGTGACGATGCATCGCGAGGTAAGAAATCTTAACATCGCCCAGTCCTATCTGGTATAAAGAAAGTTCTTGTAGCATCCAATAATGTTTAAAAATTTACATTTACAAGTAGCTTAAATTTTATAATAAAGTGTTTTCAAGTATGAAAATTAACCAAATCTAAATATGTAGAATTTGTAACGGAATTTTATCTATATACAAATGCATTTTTTTATAAATCGTAACACCTCTATTTACTTTTCTTCTTGCTTGCTAAGTAACTGGTAAAAATTATGATAAAGCAGATTTGGCAAGGTTTAGGACAGAAAGGATTATTCTATGGTTTAAACCCTCCTGTCCAAAACCTATTTACTCAAATTATGTCACAATTTGAAAAGATATTATGAGAAATGAATATCATGATAAATGAATATCCTCTTGCAAAAGCATAATTTATCAGGATTAAGAGCATATTTATTCCTTTTTAAAGGATAAGGCATTCACTTTTGCTCAATGAATTGTAGAACTTCAAAAGTTATAAATCTTTTCTAATTATATTATATTATTTCCCTTTTATAAGTTTAAGAAAATTAGATAAAAAGTATCAAATATTTATTAATATATGTAATTATTATGTGTACAATGGTTACACATAAAATTTTTGCCTTTTACCAATGTTCAAGGTTTTAGACCCTTAAGACAGTAAAACCTACGTGTCCTGTTTAAAACTAGTTTAGGAGGTTCAAAACCCAAATCTTGGAAAAAATAAACCCATATATATTGCTAAAAGATATTATTCTTCAAGGGGAAAAAAATCTTCCACGTCCAAATGTCAAAATTTATTTGTACTTTAAACACTTTAAAAATTATTCGTTTTGTGTTCTGTTAGTTATTTCTCAATTACTTTGTAAGTCTGAAATAAAATAAGTATATATATATCTGTGTGTGTGCATATATATATATATATATATCATGGTGCGTAGCGTTTTTAAAGTGCTTAAAGGTGTTTATTTTTTATTTACGTNTAAGGCATTCACTTTTGCTCAATGAATTGTAGAACTTCAAAAGTTATAAATCTTTTCTAATTATATTATATTATTTCCCTTTTATAAGTTTAAGAAAATTAGATAAAAAGTATCAAATATTTATTAATATATGTAATTATTATGTGTACAATGGTTACACATAAAATTTTTGCCTTTTACCAATGTTCAAGGTTCTAGACGCTTAAGACAGTAAAACCTATGTGTCCTGTCCAAAACTAGTTTCGGAGGTTCAAAACCCTAATCTTAGAAAAAAGTAAACCCATATATATTGCTAAAAGATATTGTTCTTCAAGGGAAAAAAAATCTTCCACGTCCAAATGTCAAATTTTATTTGTACTTTAAACACTTTAAAAATTATTCGTATTGAGTTCTGTTAGTTATTTCTCAATTTCTTTGTAAGTCTGAAATAAAATAAGTTTTAATATATATATATCTGTGTGTGTGCATATATATATATCATGGTGCGTAGCGTTTTTAAAAAGTGCTTAAAGGTGCTTATTTTTTATTTTATTTTTTAAAAGCCCTTAAAGGTGTTTTTTTAATGGGTGTTTTTAAAAAGTGCTTAATATTCCCTTATCAAAAATGAGATCATTTTTCTTTACCATTTCTATTTTCTCCGTGTATTATTCAAAAGCGTGCTTTTCCCATTGTTCTATTCAATGTTTTCACAATTCATTCAACCACCATCTATTTTGGCATCCCGTCAGCCCTTAGCTCATGAAAGCGCCAATCATTTTACATATTTGATGAAATGCTTGTGGAATCTTATTTGAATATACCGAGCTGGGAACATAAAAAGCTTCTATTAATCTTTTTATGCTATCCTAATTAATTATTCTAATTGAAATACTTTCTCACACTTTTAAAGGCCACATCCTGTTCTTAAATCTATTTTCGGCTCAAGCATGCATTTAATTAAAAGCATGGTATTTTTCCTTTTGCTCTCTGTGGGAATCTCTCGACTTATTTGATAAACCTATTACTAAGATTTGTCTAAATTGAAACATTTAGCAGATTTACTTTGCAAGATTTTCCGTAACATGTAATGAAGAAACACAACTTTTCGTGCGCACTTTCATGACTGCTCTGTCTAATAATTAATAAAAAAAATTTGTACCCTCCTTTCCTGCCTAAGACCTGTTTTAATCCTTCCACTCGGCAACGTCGTTATATATATATAAAGTTCTCATTATTTTATAAAATTTAAAAATGAAAAATTATGTCCATGGAATATAGTGAAATTCAGTATTTACACTGAAAACTATTTATTAAACTTTTTTTAAAATTTTATCTTATAAAATATAGTCCATACAGTACTAATTTTCTTTCAGAGCAAAGTATACAGAATTTCATATTAAGGTCAGTAAATGGTTGCTTTCTTCTAATCGCAATCAGTTTTCTAACATATTCGATGTCATTTTAAAACCTCTACACAGTGTGATGGAATGTTGTTGGGTTTTTAGTTTAATTCTTGATCCTTTTTTGGCACTTCACAAATTTTTGATATAGTATTATTATCAGAAAGTACATTGCCTTTAAAAAAAATAAATAACAGGGTCACTTAATTAGATTCGGCGAAATGATCATTGATAATGTTGAGAATTTTTAGGAATGAAGGGATTTCTTTGTAGAACAAACTTTCATCAATATTGGTATACAGTTACTACATATTTAATAAGTTTTAAAAGCAGCAACAAGCTACAAATAAACGAAAAATTGGTATAATTGAAATATGCTTATCACCAGCAAATTATTTTGAGGCTAATGGAAAATTATAATTTAACAGTTCAATGCCATTCTTATCCACTGTGAATTTAATTTTATTCATTTATTAATTTTTTTAAAAAATGTACTTAACACACTCCCTTTTGTTTCTTTCGATGTAACCTTCATTATCAATGTTCAATAAATAAATAAAAAATCACGCCCTAAAAATTATGTTTATAAAAGTTTTTAACTAATTTATTAATGTAAAAAAATAGATTTAAATCAGATAAATTTTTTTTTAGAAAAAAATTTAACCTGCGATTTAGATTTAAACTGCTATTTTAATTGTGGTTTACATTGTAACAAGACTATTTTTTAAGTTAGTACATTGGCTGTCAGATCTTTTTTTATTAAACAAATTGGTGATGTATTGAGTTTTAGATTCTGTTGGTAAGTTTTTCTTCATTCCATTAAAAGACTGTGTATCCCTTTCTACATAAATACAAAACGGTGTAAGGTAAGTTATTTTTTATTTCAAAAGAATCTGCCCTGTCTAAGTATTCTAGGTAAAAGCTTAGGTATTCCTGAATAAGTTTAAAAAAAATGTCAAACTTTGCTACCTCTATTTTTATTTCATAATTGGGTAACCCCTTAAGGAATGATTTTTTAAAATTATATAGAATTTCGGAATACAGTAGTGTCCCGATTATCCGAGTTAATGTGAACCGCGACTACTACCTGAGATAAATGAGAAACTTCGTTAAAGCAAAGAGTACAAAAAAGAAAAAGAGTAGGTATAAATGTAATACATATAGTAATTAAAAAATACAAAATTTATACGAGTACACTGCATACAATTTATATTATAATTCAAAAGTTCACTTAAAAACACCTAAAGAGCATATTTTACAAGAATAATTTTTTACTTAAAAAAAAGTCCTTAATAGTTTTTTATTTTTCATTACTTAGCACTTTTCTGCAGTGATGTTTCGCTAATTTTTTTTAGGAAGGCTGATGCATCTCTTGTTGTTCCATTTATTCAATAGCACTTTCGATAAGCTTTTAGTCCCATCTGTATGAGATTTTTATTGAATTTCATTGTCTTCATCTTCGCTAGATTCATTTTCAATATAAACAAGTAGATTTCATTTTTTACTCAGAGCTTAGTTTTTTTTTTTCAGAAGCAGTTTAAAAAATATAATAGAACAAAACAATCCTTGAAATATTTGATAGCTCGGTTAAAGCAAAAACTCTGTTACTAATCTGCACACATTTCCACTGGTCTGTTTACATGTCTTTACTAGATTTTTTTTTTTGAATTAAAAAAAGTGGATTTAAAGGAAAAGTCATAATACAGAGGACATGTAATGAAATATGTTATTTGGGACATCAGCATAGTCAGCAGAAGTATTTCCATCTCTGCTATGAGATAAGATAGAAAACTCACACCAATGCTACATTACACGCTACAATTTCCTCACATATCTCTCTAACCATAAACTTAAGTATCGTGTAGTATATATATGCATATAGCTGCCAACTCTACTAGACTGTGCCAGTTTTTATTCTCCCGGTTTTTGTACATTTTAGAAAATTCCCTATAATTTTCTTAAAAAAATCCCTAATGAAATAGAATTTTTGTGCAGATTATTGCTTGCTTGAATATTTAAAGTATTACTAAATGAAGCGAACCTCATTTATAAAAACCATTTTAAAACTCTTAATTTAAAAAAAATATTTTAACTATCTTTGATGAATGAAATGCCTATTAATATTCGAAATTATGAGTAAACATAATGTTTCGAGCATGCTTAATGTCAATCATAACTGGAAAATATCACAATTTTTCTATGTTGATTATAAAATTCCCTATGTGTAAGAAACTTAGTACATAATGCATCAGTTATCATGAGATATATTATTTTGTAAAATCTTCTATATTTTATCCTATCCCTGTTGGCAGCTATGTGTTTGTATATGCTACTGTTTGAAAAGCCGCCAATAATTGGTATGACAATATGTAGCACTGTTAATGTTTAAAATTTCTATAACCATTTTCAAAAGCATCAAAAATGAAAACTGAATGCATTAAACTGTTGAACACTTCTACTTGATTTATTACTTAAAACTACCTCAAATAACTACAATGGATAAATAAATACCAAAGTCTCAAAATTGTTCTGAATTTCCTTAAAAGAAAAATTGTCTTTAATTTTTAAAAATTTCAATAAATGTCCTGAAATGTTTGTAATTTTTTTTTAAAATTTTTGTTGAAATTAATTAGAACAATAAATAGGTATTTATCTAAAAGAGAATTGAATTTCATGTTCAAAAATTACGACTAAGTCTTCATAGTACGATATTAATCTAATTCCTCTATTAGAGACAATTGCTCTTGATTTGATGGCATAAAAGCATTTGATGTGGGAAAATATGAAAATAGACTTTTATCTCACTACTTCCTCCACGTCACTATATTGTACTCTACTGTCTTACACAAGAGAATCCTCGTATTTTGCTACGAATTGACAATTTCCCATTAAAATTTCCATGATGCTTTCTTTTATGTAGTTTTCAGTTCCATGTAGTCTCCTAACTAAAGATTTTAATCTATTTGGAAATCAAGACAGAAATTAAGGTACTTCCTTCTTCTATGACTCTCCACTCGCTAATAGTGAAAGCATATAAAGTATTGCTGTAGGTAGAGAGTTCTATGCCACTTGTAGCCAATTACCAATCAGCGGTTTTGTACATATTGCTCCCATTAGAGAATGTTTAACAGGGTGGCCACCCACCTAGAAAACCTGGAATTATCAGGGAATTTTTTTATACTGGAAAAATCAGGGAAATTTGGATAAAAACCTGGAAAAATCAGGGAATTTTAAAGAAAAGCTGGAAATTTTTCTTTGATAATTTTTTTAATTTCACTAATTTAAATTATTTGCTAATTTTCTTAATTTAAATTATTTCATCCATTATACCCACTTTTTTTTAACGGAAATGTATCGCCAAACAGTTGAAATATCATCAACTTAGCAATACTTTGCTTGCATCAAAATTTGCTCCATTACAGCTGTTAAACTAGAATGCCACATAAAATTCTCCTACTGTTGCTAAACGAATGCAGAAACCTTTGACCGCTATGGGACTGTGCAATTTAGGAAAGATTCTGGTGTAGGTGGAAAAAGATTTAGGATATTAGCTTCTATTTTTAAATACTGTCTTTGGGCTGAATCCATTTATGGCTCAAGTTTGTTCCGATGCTTTGGTGGTTATTTTTTTTCTCGATTTTGACAAAATGTTTTTGTATTTTTAACTTTATAAAATTCTCCAAAAATTAGTTGGTTAAATTTTATGATAATAGATTTTATATCGCACTCTTTTTCTTTTTCTACTCCCATTCAAAGAAATCTGTGAATTATTTTTTCTGAGCAAACCAACGAATCACACATTTTTTTACAATCGCTAACAGCAATGTTTGTCGACAAATTGTTACAATTGTTGCATTAATGGCAATTTTTTCTATTTCATTTTAACCTCTTATAACATATTTTAATTTTAAAAAAAGGCTCCTTTGTTGGTCAATATATGATTTTTGATTCAAAATTTTGTACCAAAACATTAAAAAATAAATAAAAAATCTTGAAAATTGTCAAAATAAATTATTTTTTTCAAGTATGATATGTTAAAAAAGTAACATTTTGAATAAAATATTTTATAATATAGACACTTTTCTTGTACACATCCTATACTTTATAAGAAAAAAGAAACAAAAACCTGGACATTTTAAGATTTTTATCTGGAAAAATCAGGGAAATTTGAAATCTGATTCGAGTGGCCACCCTGTTTAAATTTGAAGGCAATTTTGACTTGGATTTCCAGCCCTGTATAAATTACTTGTATATCTATTAAGTGAAGTAAACTGAGACTTGGTATTTGGTGAGAAAGAAGCCATGGAAACTTTTCTATGGTTAATGCGATGGATTTTAGGGTATCTTAAAAGATTCATCCACTTTTAGATTCACCTGAACTTAGCTGGATTCCTCAAAGAAGCTCAATCTTTGACAAATGAAATAATGATATTGGAGTTAAAGAGCGCTGGTGGACTTAAGGTACGCCAAAATGAAAGGGTGTCTTGTTGATAAAAATATTTTTCACGTTTAAACAAATTCGAAGTTATCATTGCAACAGCAGATACTCCAGTTTCTCAAAGGGGTTCTGCTATGAAACAAATCTAATTTTAGTTTACCTATGCATATTTTAAATAAATTTGTGTTAAAATTGTGCAAAGATATTATTTTGTAACAAGGTAACTTTGGTATTCCAACAAAACTATACATATACTTTAATTTAGTAAAAAGAAAAAAGTTTTTACACGGCAATAACATTTTATTGTAAAGTGTACGGAAAACTGACTTAGATGAAAACAATTAGGAAATGGAAATTTTGCGACAAAACAAATTTACTAAAGGTTAAGTTTGGAATTTTTATTTTTTAACATCCTGGAATAGACCTTAAATATGAAGTTCACTTACGAAGTCTGCAGACATTGTTGCAATGATAAATATACTATGTTAGCTAGAAAGGTTTTAATTAAAATTTGTCTTAATGTAACAACACATTGACAACAGCTTTTTTGCCGTCAAGTTTAAAATCTTTTCAGATCAATTTAACTCTAATTTTTAACGCAAAATAAAGGTGTGAAGATGTCTCCACATCATAATTATTCAGTTGTGTTTTAATTCCAATTTATAAAATGCGTTTAAATGTTTGCCTGAAAGTTTAAATTCTACACAAGTCAGTCAGTAGCCCACTTACTTAGGTTTTTATTTAAAATCTCTTCATTGAAAGTGAAATTAAGTAGTAATATAGAAGTTAGCACTCACTCTAGCTTTGAGATTGAAAACAGTGTTTGCAGTTAAAAAAATTTCTATTGTTTAGAAGGAACAACTAACTTATTACATTATTTGTTTACTTATTTGCTAAGATGTTAAGCCAAAGCAAACCGAAATTGATTCATTTGTTTGTCGCTATTCTAATGCTACAGAAAATTTCCTTTTTTTTTTTCTTTCCTTTCCTTCTTTCCTGTAAATAATAAATACTTAAGTGCATATTTTGTGGTTCTAAGTATTAGCATCTAAATATTAATTGAAAACATTTAAAGATTGATCTATTCTAGACAAATATTGCCTTATTTAGTAGGTGAATTTGAAGATCAGTAAAATGATTTATATAACATAAAATGCAAAGCCCCAAGTTTCAAGGTTAGGTCTACTGTAGAATTCAAATGAACAATATCCCTTTTAAAGAAAATAAAAATTATATATTAATTAAAAAGCTCAAGACATGGAAAGCTTTGTTGTAACAACAGCAGCACTAGATTTTCTTAAATCCTTTTAGTATTATCTAGTTAATTTTGTACTATCTTATTAATTACCTTCCTTAAGACATTGATTTGTATGTGTGCTGAAGAGTCCTTTAGATCTTCATATCTTCTCTGTGCTGTGGTTGTCAAAAAATGATTTTATATCAAATACCAACTTGAGCTCTGAACATTGAAAGCCTAC
Source organism: Parasteatoda tepidariorum (assembly GCF_043381705.1). Classification (NCBI taxonomy): domain Eukaryota; kingdom Metazoa; phylum Arthropoda; class Arachnida; order Araneae; family Theridiidae; genus Parasteatoda; species Parasteatoda tepidariorum. The sequence goes on along the minus strand of NC_092212.1, from coordinate 2,407,826 downwards.
TTTTAACAACACTGGTTAGTCAACGACTCGTTCAGTAGGATTTATATTAAATTAGAAATACTACCTTTAATCAAATTCTGATTAAATCGAACACTTTCGTCTATAATGAAATGTAGATAGAAATTAAGGAAACGCATTTACAACCCAAAAGGAATGTATTTAACAGTCAAATAATGATTAGATTTGTTGATAGAGTGAGGCTTAACTGCCACTACAGAGGTACCTTTTGATAGATGAAGGTTGACACAGTAAAAAATTAAATCCCCGCAATGGTGACCACCTGCGGATGTGATGAAAATATTAACGGATGATCCACATTAAACAGTAGATTTGCTTAAAAATAAATTGCTTCAAAAAAAAAAAAAAATCCGGTGAAGTATATGAAGTCTCTCGGTCAATAAACATTATTGAAGAAAGGAAAAAAAATGAGCGAAATCCGGTGAAGTAAATAAAGTCTCCCGGTTATTAAACAAAAATTAAGAATAATAACAACAAAAATGCTGTTATCACAAAAATAAAGGAAAAAAATGAGCGAAATGCTACGAAGTAAAAATATGACATAAATAAAAAAAAATAGCATGAATCAACTAGTGGTATCCATTCATCGAATTCTATCACAGTTAAAATTTTGGAAGTGGAGTACTGCGGCATAATTAACTACCACAACAAATATTAAGTACCAAATCGCTGGTATATAAGATATGTAAACTCTATTCAAACTTGAGGTACTTTTCAGTGCTGATTGTGCTCCGGAAAAAATCCGAATTTCTGGAATTTTCGCTAACAATGATCCGGAAGTTTCCTGAGATGGAAGGTCCAGAAGTTTCAAAAAATCATTGATCACAGAAGTTTCCGGAAATCAAATTTTCAAAGGTGGAACTTAAAAACACAGTTTATTGTATTTGTTTGTAAGGGAGAGCCAGAGAGATACTTTATTTAAAATATATTTAATTCGCTAGAGTAATGAAAGGTATAATTTCAGGTGATAATGCGAAATAAGTGACTGAAAAAGAATTCACTGTTAATTATTATTTAGGGTTGTCTTAATTTTAAGCACGGAGATGTTGATCCTCTTACTCCCGCCCACAAATGAACTCGTCCGAGGAGGTTGAGCCAACTCCATGTGAGCTCCTGCCATCTAACTACGTAAAGAGAATTGCGGGACGAGGTTTTTTTTATCAGATGGAATCTCTTAAGTTCTGGCACTTGTTTTTTTCTTTGCTTTTAAAATTAATCTTAACTGTTCAAAGTATCCATTAAGCGTAAATATAATGTTTAAAGAAATCAATTGGGGGGGGGAGATTTCCGTATCGTGATCTGTGGCAGAATAATCGCTAAGTCTTGGCAACTTTCGGGTAGTGACCTACGAGAAACTAAAAAAAAAAATCATAGAAAGGGATCAACTGGAAAGGAATAACTCGTAGGCACCCCCGGGCAAACATCCATAGTTTTTTTTTTTTTTTTAATTTGCAAGCCTAAAATCTATTTGGCACGACAGATCACGATACGGAAATATTCCCAATAAATTTTTTTTGTAAAATAATCACATTTTGAAAATTAGATAGCTCTCTCTACCTGTCAATTTTATCAAGTTAATATCTGCCGATGTTTTTTTAAAAAAAAATTTTCTAGTAGAAAAGTTTGAAAACGAACTAAAAATACATTTTATTTTTATAATTTAAAAACTTATTCTATACATCAAAAATTTAGCGTAGTCTCTTGGGCTGGGCAAAGAAAAACGAAACTAAGTATTGATACCATAATAACAATTTTAAAATGGCTGCTGATTATTATATTCTCATATAATTATGCCAATTTGTCATTGTTTTTATTTATGGTTTATATTTATCAGAGTTTTCTTAAAGTTATTGCTGAAATATTAACTTTTACAAGAAATGCAGGTTTTTTTTTCAATACTTATATACATATACAACGCCTATTTAATTTTTGTTAGAAATTTTTTTTTTATTTCTTATTAGTTACTTATTCATTATTGAATAGAAAAGCTGATTAGGTTACTATGAATTAATATTGAGATTGTTTAAGTATATATTCTTTGAAGCAAAGATAGATATCTTTTAAATCCCTTTTTACAATCTTTTTTTTTTTTTCTCTCTCAGGTTCTACTACGATTCTATTTTCGAGCTAATTATCTTAAAATTATTTTGAAATTGTGTACAGCTTCAGGAATAATGCGTTTATTTATCATTTTGCTCTCATAATTATAGGAAGTTAGAGGTTGGATACTTTTTCATTTCGAAGATCGTAAGAAATCTCGAATGTGATGCTTTATTAATGCACTAGTGATAGTTAATGCGTAAAATGTTAATAGGTTTCTTATGTACCAATATAGGTGCAAATTGGGGATATTGTAATAAAAATATCTTGCAAGTTTCCGGAAGGAATAAGTACCAAAAGGATATATCAGAAGTAAAATAATGTCACTATAAATGCCCACCTCGGGAATTACCCCCCTTCGTCATACATTCGTCGTTTACAGAGCAGTTTTGTTGACCACTTTTTCAGGGGCACCCTATTAGGTGGACCAACGTTGCTCCCACAGTGAGGTCAGATAGTACAGAGAAAGAAAGAATATCCATGCCTTGCCCGGGATTCGAACCCAGAACCTTTCTGATGCAAGGCCAGTTCCCTTATCCCTACTCACATGCATTGGAAATGATATTCTGAATTTTATTGAATGCTGTTGTGAGAATTTCTTTCATAATGTATTTTTTTATTTTTCATTGTTATGAAAAAATAAAATTTTGTTACTATTCCTACATTTTTTCTTTGTTTAAATTTTATTGATAACAGACACAGTTATTTAATAAAAGTATTCAATAAGTACAACAATTTGTGGATTTTTATGTAAGTTGTCACAACTTAAGATTACAAATTGTGATAAAATGACTAGTAAAAATAACACGAACGCTTCAAGCTTATGAAAGAAATGAGAAAATAATAAATTTTTGACGAACTAGAAACGAATCAAGTAAGGCACATCACTTTCAAAAGACATAGATGGAATGTTGTTGTTGTAGTTTATTTACGTCGCACTAGATCTGCACAATGGGCTATTGGCGACGGTCTGGGAAACATCCCTGAGGATGATCCGAAGATAAGCCATCACAATTTTGATCCTCTGCAGAGGGGATGGCACCCCTGCTTCGGTAGCCCAACGACCTGCACGCGAAGTCGAGCACTTTACGGTAGCACAGTTTAACGAGGACCAATACCGCACACCCTCGGTCCCTACGCAGACTGATCCAAGTGGTCACCCACCCGNCCTGTTCTTAGTCCAAAACGCGTGTTTTTTGAGTTATGCCACAAATGCAGCCCATGAGCGAATTATGTTCACTTTTATCTCGTGCATTTGGGAAACGTATTTTTTGTCAGACTACAAATTTCAAAGAACAAGGTTCGAGTAAGAAGAGGGAATTCAAACATTTAAAAATATTTTAGACAAAATTTACATATAAATTTTAGGTGTGTAAATTTTTTACCCTCGTTCTGCAAATGTTATTTTTTAATTGGATGATAAATATGCTTTGACAAATCAAGATTAGATTTGGTGATTTTTCATGACTGTATGGAGTGAATTTAGTTGCCTCATGTGATGGAGAGTAAATTACTCTCGTGGATTATGATGTTTAAGTTTAGTTATAATTTTTCTTGCTTAATAAAAATTCTTGTTAGTTCAAAGATGACTTTTTCATTATGCTTGCTTAGCATTTTCCATTACGCACTCAACTCTGCCAGCAGTTTTCAAAGCTTTTACTTCATTTTATTGTCTTTTAGTTAAGTGTATATTAAATAAAATCGGGATGTATAAAAATTTCTTTAGACAATAAATTCAGCTAGAACTGTTTTGAAATGATTGATTTTTATTGACACGGAGCAAGCTATCGGACCTCTGGCTGGTTTTGGCTAAGTGTGTTACAGATGTAACTTTTCAAGCATCTCTTCGTATTCAGTGCCATAAATGTTAAAGTAGTTATTTTGAAAAAAAATATAAATTCATACAACGTTCATTTTGTCATAAATTTATAGGATCTATGATAACTTTTGTAAAAAGAAATGAATTTTAATATCTTTTTTAAAAAGTCATTTGAATAAGCGGAATCAAACGAGAATGTTCGTTTTCATAAGCACGCAGGTTGAATCATTTAATTATTAATTTATTTTAAGTGAGTATATAATAAGATACCTGCAAATGACGTAGTGTGGGTATGTCACTCCTGATTGGTTGTTGAAACGTAGCTTTTGTTTATGTTAGCAACTGTTCTTTCCATTCAGTTTCGAGTTAGCCAAGCACGTCATGTATCAATTCTATTAGGTGACACATTTTATATTCTTTCACTATATATTTCTTAACACGAAGAAAGGACAAAGCTCTGTAGAACATAGACAAACTATTTATGCATCGAAGTTGTCAAGTTCTCTTTTCACCTATTCAAACCGTCATGGGAAAAATTACCGATTGATTGCAAACAAATCGAGATATTGGAGTGGATTTAGATTTCTTCTTTAGAGAAAGCAACTTCACAATTAAATTGCTCCAAATTAATTTCATAGGTAGGTAGGTACTTTATTTACGTCGCACTAGAGCTGCACTATGGGCCATAGGCGACAGTCTGGGAAACATCTCTGAGGATGATCCGAAGACGTGAAATCACAATTTTGATCCTCAACAGAGAGGGTGGCTCCCCTGCTTTAGTAGCCCGACGACTTGCTCGAAGTCGAGCACTTGACGGTAGAACAGTTTGACAAGGATCGACACCTCGCACCCTTGGTCCCTACGCAGTCTAATCAAAGTGGTCACCCTCCCTGATTACTGACCGCAGCCAGTGATGCTTGACTTTGATGTTTTACTGGGAACTCTGTCTTTATGAGTCAACTGAGGGACCCACATGTCACATGAACTAACAGGAAGCAGAAAGCACGGTTGTTGCGAAGAATTAACCAAAGAACTCTCGATATTATTTTAAATAAATAACATCAAGCCCCTAAATGAAAATAATCCCCAATTTTTCGTTTTTAATGAAGGGAGAATGTTTTGGTTTGACCCACAGTGGAAAAAAATAAGAGGTTGGCAAGTACTTTATTTACGTCTTACTAAAGCTGCACAATGGGCTATTCACGATGGTCTGGGAAACATCCATGAGGATGATTTGAAGGCATGCCGTCACAATACAACTGCATGAGGCCACTTCCTCAATTAAGAAATAGATCTGAAGACGAAGGAAATTTTTTTCAGTTCCCTGTACTGTTCAGCGACCGACCACAGGACTTTCGATTCCACAAATTTTACGAGAACATATATCGCATGTACTCGGTGAGATTTTTATGTAATGAAAAATTCTTTTGCGTACGTAAATGAAACTTTTTTAAATTTAATTTTATTTGTTTTTCTAAAAATATCGAAATACCATCATCTCGCCTGTTCACGGTTTTGCCAAAGATAGGGATACAAAAATAATTTTTCATACTTATTTATTATTTTATTTGGCATGGAGCAAAAGATTTCGAATTTCAAGGTATATAAATTTTCACACCATTTCAAACTAATTTTAAATTTGAACGATGTCAGTCGATTAGTCCTGGAGAAAGTTTAAAAATATGGCTTATTTTCAATCAATGCTAAGACCTTTCATGTAGTTTTATAAAATATCCAACAGGGGTTCATGTTTGCTTAAGGAGTAATCACATAAATATAAGCTAAAAGCTGCAATTACTGAGTATGGTTAGTTCTTAAAATATGTCATAATGCCAACAGCAGACTTCTGAATAGAGTTGAGCAAGTATATTTATAATTTTTTTTACTATTTCTTACTGATTGTTCTTTTTATTTATTTACTATAAAACTTGGCGTTTACCAAATATTTGTTTAACTTTTTTCTATAAAAATGTGTATGTTTAAAAGGAAATTAAGAGTGATGGCTTAGAAAAAATTTGCATAATCGTACTGATAAATTGAAATCGTCTTGAGTTTTAATGGCAAGAGTTGTAACTGGATTTAGATCTGGGCCATCTCGTAAGCCCGTCACATTATTCATGTGCAATGCTAGCTCAAAAATAATCAATATCATTTGGTTAGATTATTATGGCAGGGAAACGAATTATGGTGTATTGAAACCGACCTATCAGAAAAGGATCTTTTCGTACGAAGGTCACCCCTGGATTTGTCGGGAAGTATCAACAAGACGCAAATTTTTAATGAATAACCAAGAATTGTTTATTCCTACTGCAGTTCCTTGTGAAGACCCTGAAAAGGAAGAAAATTTACCCATCACCGTTGTTATAACATCACCACGTAAGTATAAATGCATTTTTTCCCAATTTCATTCATTAATAGGGGATATTTCCGTATCTGGATCTGTCATGCCAACTACAATCGCCAAGGTGCCTAATAGAATTTAAACTTGTAATTTTTTTTTAAAAAAAAAAGCATGTAGATGTTTCTCCGGGGGGTGGCTACAAGTTATACCTTTCCAGTTGATCCCTTTCAGTGATGTTTTAAAGTCTTAGCAATTATTCTGTCACAGATCACAATACGGAAATCTTCCCTGTGGTGCTATCAAAGAAAGGCTCTAAATTTTTCACTGTGAAATAATTATTGCAATCGTAAATCTGCATTTTTTAAAATTTTTCATCTCAACTGCATACTATGTCTTTTCGTATTATAAACAAATGTTTATTTTATAAGAACTATATTATTTTGAACTGTTTCCCTTTTAATGTTATATTCATTTGCTTTCTTTTTTCTTCAGTTCTCTCATTGCAAGATCTGTGCATTGATGCAGTTGTTGTTTGTTTATCATCAGAAGATCATGTTTCTAGTTTAAACATTCCTGTTAAGTTATGTGAAGACATTCAACACGGTTGGCGAAAAGCTAACCCATAGGATTTGATACTCGATTTTTATTCCTTACGAAGTATGTGTTTGTGAGAAGTCTGTATGTGTGGAACGAATCTCTAACCCTATAAATGTTGGGCCTAAAAAATTTTTTGACAGCTTTATGTTAAATATGTTTTTTATTATAATGTTTAATTGGATTGTAGAAAATTTAATTGATTAACATGATAATTAAAATGTACAACGGCAGTTACAACAGTTAAATTAAAAAATATATATAATTCAGTTTCATCTGTGCTATGGACCTGAATAAATTTCTTTATTGTTTATCTTTGATGGATCACTGTTTGCAAATATTTTATGGTGTGTAAAACTGAATTTTAGCTATTGGGTTGAAAATACAGTGAATTCTTGATCGATGGTTTCTTTGTGGGACCACTCATTATGAATGATAGTTGTGAAAAAATGACAAATGTGAATCAGTATGAAATACTGACCTGAAAATGTATTAGGAGTGAAAAAAAATTGATTTACTCAAAAATCAAGAAAGTGATTGACTTATTTATAATAAATATTGAAAATTTTGTCGAAAAAATCATGTACTCATTTCAAAAATATTTAAAGCAAATAGACAAATTTATTTATTTAAAATATTTAAAATTTTTATTTGAACTCACTGTTTTCTTCTCAGCGGATTTCAGATTTGTAATATTTTATTTTCTGCATGTTCCCATGAATTCAGAATGTTTCATACAGTTGTAAAGGCTTCAAGGAAATTTGCAAATGTTGGCTAGGGGACCCTTTCGCTGTCTTCGTTGGTATCACTATGAACTTTTTCATTTTCTGCAAGCATTTTATGAACTGTCAACTCCACAAGTTTCAACATTTTCATCAATTAAAGCATTAAAGCATTTTCATCAATTAAAGCATTTGAGGTTAAAATAGGAAGTTTGAAGCATTATCCCCAAACTGTCACAAAACTTCATGCTCATCATCATTAGAATCAGGAATTTTCTTCTCAAAATAGAATAGCTTCACTTTTTTTAAAAAATGTTTCTGAACAATAACGGGGGGAATTTGCTAGTATTAAAAACAATCTATTAAGACGATACGAATTTTATTGCACACACATTTGATGCTTATGAGAAAATGAAAGATGCAGGAATGATAGATTGAGGTTCAACTGTATTTATTAAAATATGTATACATGAATTAAAAATCGTAAAATGCGTGCAGTAACTCCCAAAATAAAGATTGATGACGAAATCATGCGAATAGGCTCTTTAAAAAAGAGATATGCTCAAATAAGTGGTGTTCTTCAAAGAAAAAAAATAAATAAATGGAAAAAGAACATCATTTCTAGAGCGAACTATCTTTTAAACTTATGAATTTTTTTATTTTATATTATTAATTTGAAATTCTTGGTGAAACCAGTCGTTGCCGATTTTTTTTTTGTTGAAAATCTCAAATGAGAATAGAAAAATTATAATAACTTTTTTCTTCTCTGATGCGCAAAAAAGACATCTTTAAAAAAAAAATTCCTGCTGAAAAAGAAAAAATATTTTTCGAAAAATTATGCAAAAATGAAAATTGAAATTTTTCCCTTCCCTAATAAAAAATATTTCTGCAGAAACTCTGTAACGTTCTGCGGGCAATGCTGCCTCAATTCTGCCTCAGGGCATGAGTACACAGAAATACCATAAATATGTACTCAGGACTAATAAATTCTGGACAGTTCAAAAATTTTTCAATCATTATTTAATTGAATAATAAAAAATTAAATAAATAATGGACAAGAAAAAAAAAGCCTTAAAAAGGTATGTTTCTTAAGAGATTTTACCGTTTTCTATCTGATTTTGTTACTTAAAACTATCATTTCCACAAATTAATTAGCATATACAGGCCTCTCAAATTATAAATTCAAAAATCATTCAGATTTTTGCTATATGCATTGTAGATACTGTTTTAATAGAGACAGTTTTTATTAGATGGTTATTACCTAGATTCAGATAGTTTTTTTTAATTCAATTGTCAGTGGACAGTATTTAAAGGTTTAAAATTTATTTAATTATTTTTTGTGTGCCTATTTTAATGACTTTTGAACATTGACACTTTGTCTATTTATGAATTTAAATGGATATTAAACATTTTGTTCAAGATTTTGAGTAATTGTCACTATCTGTTAAATTTTTTGCCTCTGATGGCAACATTTCATAAACATGTTAATTTGTCATGAATCCATAAAATCTTGAATATAATAACATTGAACAAAAGTTTTTATTTTATCAAACTACTTAAAATTTTATTGATTTTCTTCTTGTTTACAATGTGTCATATTTTCATTTTTGAGTCCCTCTGGTACAGGGTTGCAAAGATGCCAGCCTTTTGCAAAACATCCAAGTTGGTTCATTTTTATTAAAAAGAAAAGCTTTCTTATGAAAACGATGACCTTGATTGGCATTTTCTGCATTTTGCATTAATTAATATTTTTTTCACTAAATTCAATTTATTGATTACTATTCCATTGAAAAATTTAGCTAAAATTTAGTGTGATTTTATGATGTATCTGATGTCTAAGCAAATATGAAAGAAATATACTATTATAGCTTTTGTGACCAAAAAAAAATTTACAAGTTGCGTAATATCACGATGACTTAAAAGGTATTTCCATGTCTTTAAGTTGCAGAAGTTTGACTTTTAATTTTCTGAAACAAAATTTGGGTTTCGTTAGCATGAATAATTTTAGTTTTTATTTACAAACTTTATGTTCTGTAAAAAAAAAGTTACATTTCTGTATTGAGCTGAAAGCAGAACAAATTCACTCTAAACATATTACAATCACATTCCAACTGAGTTTTAAATCTCTGTGAAATAAAGATTTTTCAAAAATCGTACTAAATCTTTTTATCAAGTATATTCTATAAAACTGCAAGATTTATACAAAATGATAATAATAAAAATATATTTGATTGTAAAGTTGGTAAACTGGTTTTTATGGTTCAAAGTAGTTTAAAATTATTTGTTCTTCTCTAAAATTTAAAGCTGTTTCTTTGAACTAACAAGTTTTGAAAGTGCAAAACTGATGCTCCATATTTCTCCTAACATCCAGTTATAACACCATAATTAATTAAAGGCATTATGATTCTGTTATATTATCACAGTTTTTGAAAAATATCTTGATTTAATAAAAGCCAGCTTTTTTATTTTACCAATTCGTTTTTTAAGTGGTTAGAACCGAGGGGAAAAAAACAATTTGTGTTTTTTTTTAGCCTTGCTTAATTCTAATAACCCTGCTCTGACATGTATGAAAAAATTTCATTAAAGCTCTGGGACACATATTTAGACTATGTTAAGTGTTTGGATTGTGCACTTAAGATGTTATTATTGAAAGTTTGTAACCGTGATCATTAAGAAGACATTAAAAATAAAAATTTGTACTGTGAATAATTGGCATGAATCTAAAACTGATTGAAAAAAAATTGTATAATAAAATTCTGACATTTGTTCTGTTAAAATTCAGTGTGAAATACTCATGTTTATCTTGAAATAAAGTGTATATTTTTAGAAATTTTTGTATTTCTTTATAAATTTTAAAACTATATCTAAAGGCTCAATTGTGAAGTTTTGGCATTAAAATCTCAATTACTTTCAATCTCCCTAAACTCAAGCTTCAAATAATGGCAAAATTGTGACTTCATTTTGAAACATCTAGCTTGAAAGAAAGTAAACAGTAATTTTCATTAGAGCCGTAACTATGTCGGGGTACGGCCCCGATGTCCAAGGGGGCCCCATCTGAAGGGACTATATTAGGGACTGGGCAATATTAGAAATTATATATCGTGATGCATCGTCAGTTTTGCATGACGATATAGCGATGTATCGTGATATAGTATTTTTGAATTTCATTTACTTGTTAGGCACAGAAAGTCAGATTTCTATCAAGACTTCATACTCAGATTGATTTAAATCAATTTATAAATTTGAAGATATATATGTTTTGCTTAAGAAAGATATAAAATAAATTGACTACGATGAACAAATCTTACTTAAAATATTTATCGAAAAAATGTGTGTAGATACAGAATGAAATATTTGCACCTCTTTATCGTTTATAAGGTATAAGCAGTCTTAATTTAAGTTAAATACTTTACTAAGCTTTTAACTAGAAATCAAAGAAAGTTTATGAATTATTTGAAAATCAGTTAGTTTAAGTCAGTGATTCTCAACGGGGGCGGTGAGCATATGCTGAGGGGCGGTGAACTTGTTTTGGGCAGTAGGGGGGCGTTGGGTATGTTTTNATGAGCCATATAAAAATAACTTTGATAAGTAGCAAAATTGAAACTTCATATGAAATTTTTATTCTGAAATTAAAAATATCAGCATTTCCGAATGTGTTATAAAGATGCTCTGTTTTTTCGAACGACATTGCCCCCAGTACTAAAAACTCTCTCTGACGGTACACTGGAATTATACTGAAGTTTAGTTATTCGACAAGACTAAGTCAAGTAAAATTGGTAATTTTGGAGAAAAAAAAAGGCTATTCTTTCTCAACTTGGAAGTTATGCACCAAGTAGGAAACTTTATTTTGTTCGGAAATTGAACTAAATGGGCGAATGATATGCTTTTTGACATTTGGAAAAGTAAAGTAAAAGTATAAAAATACTATTTTATTTCCAATATTCACTCTATTTTCCGGGCAGAATATTTTCTTCCAAAATAGTAATGAGAGGTAGATCAAAGTGTTTCTCCCCTTCTGAAGTTTCGACATGCGCAAAACTATAAGGTCACGAAAAAAATTTTATTTAAAAAAATTTCATCTTTGAATCAATTTTCCAAATCAAAAACATTGTTTTGCAATGAAATAAAAGTCAGGGACGAAAAATCTGCTTCGCATCTTCCGAAATCTAGACATTAATGGAATAAAATCAAGTGAAGTTTGAAATTTAAAGTTGGTTGAGTTATTGAAGATTCTTGAGCTCCAGGCTAGACCATGTGAAATATGGCAACGATTACAATTTATCTATCATACCGTTAGTTGGTTCCCTTCTTGAGGTTTCATATCCTCTTTCACCTGCAGAAATTAATCACTACGTGGTTTCGCATGCTCTTTGACTTGTAGGAGTCCCGCAGTGGACTGATCGTTAAGACACGGTTCCCAGCAGATCTCCGAAGTCAAGCATCATTGGCTGCGGTCAGTATGCGGGTGGGTGACCACTTGGATCAGTCTGCGTAGGGACCGAGGGTGTGCGGTATTGGTCCTCGTTAAACTGTGCTACCGTAAAGTGCTCGACTTCGCGCGCAGGTCGTCGGGCTACCGAAGCGGGGGTGCCATCCCCTCCGCAGAGGATCAAAATTGTGATGGTATGTCTTTGGATCATCCTCCGGGATGTTTCCCAGACCGTCGCCAATAGCCCATTGTGCAGCTCTAGTACGACGTAAATTAACAACAACAACAACTTGTAGGAATTCATTGCTCCGCTGTTCCACATTCTCCTTAAAATGCAGGAACTCATCGCTCCGCGGTTCCACATTACCTTGCAACTGTAGGAAGTCATCGTTCTGCTGTTTCACATTCTCCTTAAAATGCAAGAACTCATTGCTCCGTGGTTCCGCATTCTCTTGCAACTGCAGGAACTCATCGTTCCGCTGTTTTACATTCTCCTGAAAATGCAGGAACTCATCGTCCCGTAGTTCCACATTCTCTTTCAACTGCATGAACTCCACATTCCGATGTTTTTTTACATCCTCCATAAAATGCAGGAACTCATCGCTCCGCAGTTCCACATTCTCTTGCAACTGCAAAAACCCATTATTCCGCTGGTTCACATTCTCTTTCACCTGCAGAAACACATCATTCCACTGGTTCACATTCTCTTTTACCTGCAGAAACTAATTGCTAGGCGGCTTCACATACTCTTTCACTTGCAGTAATTCATTGCTACGTGGTTTCACATACTCTTTCACCTGCAGAAACTCATCATTCCACGGTTTTACATACTCTTTCACCTGCAGTAATTCATTGCTCCGCGGTTCCACATTCTCCTTTACCTGCAGAAACTCATCATTCCGTAGTTCCACATTCTCTTTCACCGGCCGGATCTAATCCCTACTTGGTTCCGCATGATCTTTCACTTGAAGGAATTCATCGCTCCGCTGTTTCTCATTCTACTTAAAATGCAGGAACTCATCGTCCCGCGGTTCCACAGTCTCTTACAACTGCAGGAACTCATCGTTCTGCTGTTTTACATTCTCCTTAAAATGCATGAATTCATCATCCCGCGGTTCCACGGTCTCTTGCAACTGCAGGAATTTATCGTTCCGCTGTTTCCCATTCTCCTTAAAATGCAGGAACTCATCGTCCCGCGTTTTCACATTCTCTTACAACTGCAGGAACTCACCGTCCCACAGTTCCACATTCTCTTGCAACTGCAGGAACTCATCGTTCCGTTGCTTCACATTCTTCTTAAAATTCAGGAACTCATCGTCCCGCGTTTCCTCATTCTCTTACAACTGCAGGAGCTCATCGTTCTGTTGTTTCATATTCTCTTTCACCCGCAACCTGCAGGAATTCATCGCTTTGTGGTTCCACCTTCTCTTTCACCTGATTTTCAGTTTGCCGGGGGCAGGGATTTTTTTTAAACTTTTCTTTTAATTTTGCTTAATTTCTTAGAATGTCCATTTTGCTTAGCGTTTAAAAAATTAATAAATAGAATTCATCTTATACTTCCCTTAAAAATATTTTTCTAAATTAATAGGCATGTTATTATTCAACAAAAGTATGTTTAATCATATAGAAGGTGCAGCAAATTATAATGTTACATATTTATATCTAAAATATTTGTTACTAAGTACGCAAAGTCAACACACTAAACAGATATTACAATCTATTACTGATGTAATCTGTTTCTACATTATATAGTCAGTTCTTATAAAAAAAAGTATTGCAGTTATAGATAAATTTGTAATTCATTGAATAAATTGATTATGTTCATAAATAACTGTCTAGCCTTATATTGTTTACGTAATTTAGTTTGATTTTTATGATGAAATATTTTTTTGTAATTAAAAAGATTTACTAATTTGATAGTTACTCTGCACACGAAATTGACTAAAAACATTCTCTTTCACCTGCAGAAAACCCATCATTCGCTGGTTCACATTCTCTTTTACCTGCAGAAACTAATTGCTAGGCGTTTCACATGCTTTTTCACTTGCAAGAATTCATTGCTCCGTGGTTTCACATACTCTTTTACCTGTAGAAACTCGTCATTCCACGATTTTACATTCTCTTTCACCTGCAGTAATTCATTGCTCCGCGGTTCCACATTCTCCTTTAGGTGCAGAAACTCATCATTCCGTAGTTTTACATTCTCTTTCACCTGCCGGAACTAATCGCTACTTGGTTCCACATGATCTTTCACTTGAAAGAATTCATCGCTCTGCTCTTTCTCATTCTCCTTAAAATGCATGAATTCATCGTCCCGCGGTTCCACAGTCTCTTGCAACTGCAGGAACTCATCGTTCCGCTGTTTTACATTCTCTTGCAACTACAGGAACTCATCGTTCCGTTGTTTCACATTCTTCTTAAAATGCAGGAACTCATCGTCCCGCGTTTCCACATTCTCTTACAACTGCAGGAATTCATCGCTTTGCGGTTCCACCTTCTCTTTCACCTGATTCTCAGTTTGCCAGGAGCAGGGAATTTTTTAAAACTTTTCTTTTAATTTTGCTTAATTTTTTTGAATGTCCATTTTGCTTAGCGTTTTAAAAATTCATAAATAGAATTCATCGTATACTTCCCTTAAAAATATTTTTCTAAATTAATAGGCATATTATTATTCAACTAAAGTATGTTTAATCATATAGAAGGTGCAGCAAATTATAATGTTACATATTTATATGTATCTAAAATTTTTTGTTACTAAATACACAATGTCAAACACTAAACAGATATTACTATCTATTACTGATGTAATCTGTTTCTACATCATATAGTCAGTCAGTTCTTATAAAAAAAGTATTGCAGTTATACATAAATTTGTAATTCATTAAATAAATTGATTATGTTCATAAATAACTGTCTAGCCTTATATAATTTACGTAATTCTGTTTGATATTACGATAAAATATTTTTTTGTAAATAAAAAGATCTGTTTGATATTACGATAAAATATTTTTTTGTAAATAAAAAGATTTACTAATTTGATACTTACTCTGCACACGAAATTGACTAGCAACTTCAGAAATTGAAAGAAAAAAAAAAACATTTCTAACGCAAAAAAATTTTTTTAATATGAAAAATTTTCCTTTCAATATGAAGAGTTTTTATCATCAGCACTTTTTATTTTAAACTTTCAAAGTTCTGCGATATTTTTTTTATTTATAAATTATGAATTTTTTGAGAAAATTTAAAATAGTTATCAAAAAATTTGAATTTCATAAATTTGTTTTACAAAATTAAATGTTATAATATTATGAATTTATTTATATTCTACTTTCTGCAATGCTTGAACAATCTGCGTAGGGACCGAGGGTGTGCGGTATTGGTCCTCGTTAAACTGTGCTACCGTAAAGTGCTCGACTTCGCGCGAAGGTCGTCGGGCTACCGAAGCGGAGGTGCCACCCCTTCCGCAGAGGATCAAAATTGTGATGGCATGTCTTCGGATCATCCTCCGGGATGTTTCCCAGACCGTCGCCAATAGCCCATTGTGCAGCTCTAGTGCGACGTAAAGTAACAACAACAGCAATGCTTGAAGTAATTTTATTCATAAAATTATGGGATGTAAAGCATAAATTTACTCTTTATGATAGATCAGTAAATTTAGTTTTTGTACTAAGATATCTCTAATAGCCAATAAAAATCTCTTTCTAATATCCATAGAGTATGTACAAATGGTATCTAGTAAAACTCCTTTAAATATCAATGTTATGGGCTGGATATCTCATGAATATCTGTGATAAGTCTAAAATATCTGTCAGATGTCTCCTGTGGGTGCATGTAAACTACCTTTGCATCTACAGTTAGTAAAGAGAGATTTTGAGCTCGCTGATAGGATTTTTTTCGGCAACGCCTTCTGTTACGTATGGCTATTTCAATCTGATATGCTTGTTATTTTAAGTATAGAGCGATTTCTGCAGTTTATTTTCTTCTTCAGACTTGAAATGTCAGTTTTTTCGCCTGCCTTCTTTATTTAAAAATGAAATAGAAACTATTTAATCTAACATTGTTATACTTAGAAGCAATGTTCCAAATTTAGAAGATTGGAACAAATGGGTAAAGGAATTTAGAAACAGACAATACACGAAATGGAATGTCAGAACTTCGAAACCTTACGGACAAAGATTCTCACATAATGGATCTAAATTGCATGGGTTTTAATTCGAAATTTTTGTTCAATTTGCACATATAGTAAATTTAATTCTGAAATTCAAAAGCATGATGTGCTCCAAAAATTGATAAATCTTTGTTGTAATTTAATATTACTCTTCCTTAAAAAACGCTTTGCTTAATTCTTAAGTTTTTGTTTGTTCTGATATAGTTATTAGCTAATTCTATTTATATATTAAAAAAAATTTCATTTCTTTATGCAAAGAATAAGTCTCTATAACTTTTTTTTAAATCGACTTTTGTTAATTTTAAGCATATTTATTTAGCACATAGCGCCCTCTTTTATTTTAGAATTAAATGAAAAAATCTGCATAAATAAAGTATACAAATCTTAGAACTTGTGATTTATTTCAAATATTTCCTCGTGTCAGTTAAATATTAATTCATTTCAAAAACTATTAAGCTTTATCTCTTACTCTTTTCAGCTTTACTCTTTTGACTGAAGATAATATACGAAATATACTAGAGCTGACTTATGATTTACATTTTGTGAACAAATTACGGAGAAATAATAATAATGAGAAGCTACAAAATGACGTAACAGAAGGCTTTGCCGAGAAATCCGATCAGCCTGCTCAAACTGTAGATGTGAAGGTAGTTTACTTACATGTCCCTTGGATATATAGCAGATGTCCCAATATCTGTTGTACTTCACACAGATGCGACCTCTGGATTTCTGACACATATTTCATGGGTATTTTGGAGATCTCTGGTGTATTTGGAGATATCCAGCTTTTCTGTGTACAAGAGATATCTTAAAGATGTTTGTGACAGTGTGGGCTGGAAATCATCACCCCGCTGTTCCAAATCCTCCTCCACCTGCTTGAATTAGAATCTTCCATCGAAATGGGCTACAGGTGACTTAGAGCAGAACTCTATACCAATGACAACACTTCGCATGCTTTCACCATTTGCTTGTGAAGAATCATAGGAGAAAGAAGTACGTAAGTTTTTGTTTTGATTTTTCAATAGATTAAAATCTTTTAAGTTAGGAAACTATATGGAAATGAAAACTGCATAGTTCTAAAAGAAAGCTTCATGCAAATTTAAAAAAAAAATTTTTGACAATCAAATACAAAAAGTATTAAGAAAGGGGAAAATATCGTCTGAAAGAGGAGGGGAGGGAAGGATCAAAGGCATGGAACCGGTCTTCTCCCCAGATGGCGTTTTCGAGTGTTGCGATCGCGAATAGATATATAGAATATTAGGCTTGCATTTTTTCATCCTTATGGATTTTATTTTTTTTAGGTCTCATCTCTGCTCAAACATGTTCGAATACGTTGATGGCATAAAGACTGGAACTGCGGTTACACTTCTAATCACCATAGTGGTTATTATTGCCATTTTTTATCAGAAACAATCTAGATGTCTGCCGCCAGGTCCTGTTGGTTGGCCGTTTTTTGGTTATTCACCATTCCTCGAAGATGAGACATGCCATCGTACTTTACACACACTGCAAGCAAAGTATGGTGATATCTACAGCTTCCGATTCTGCGGTGCTCTGTACATTCATTTGGGAAGCATCAAAGCCATCCGCGAACTCCATCTCAACAAGGCCGACTATTTTGAAAAATGTACAGATTTTAGTGTACTCAACTGGGTTTTTAGTGACGGTACGTTCCCTCAAATATTTATGTTTTGTATGACTTTGGTACGACTGTACTTTTTTTTACTATTAACCAAACTAAAGCTCATTTCTTAGTGCTTTTTTTTACTCGTAACAAAACAAAAAGTATTTGGGTTTAATTTTCTGTCCTGTAACAAAAGTAAAGATATGTTTCCTCGTACTTTATTAACTGGCAACGAAAATAAAAGTACTGTTGGTTGAACTTTTTTTATTCTTATGAAAGTGAAAGGTATTTTTCCTATTCTCTTTTTACTAATAACAGAAATAAAAATAGTTTTGATTGAACTTTCCTTCTTGTAACGAAAAATTAAGTACCATTTCCGTGTATTTTCATTACTTATAATGAACATAGAAGTACTTTGGGTTGAATTTTTTTCTTCTTTTGACAAAGCAAAGGTACTTTTTTCGTACTTTCTTTACGTATAATGAAAATAAAGATACACTACACTTGATAGAACTTTCTTTTTATGTCTCTCAAATAAGTAACAATAAATAGAGATTATTTATTGTTACTGAATTTATTGTTGTTTTTATAATAGCCATATTTGATGCACTAAGATTTTCCTTACTCTTTTGCTAGAAAAAGGAGGAAATTGAAAAAAAGTAAAATTTAAAAAATAATAAATGTCTATTTTAATTTAAAATAAAATGAACTAAAATAGTTGTGTATGAGTAATTAAGTAGAACTATTTACAGCTATTAGCAAGGGTAAATGAAGTTAAATCGCCCCGAATATAAGAAAGCCATTTCGATTACGAATTATGACATCAAAATTTAATGAAACTTTTAACTTTTTTTTTTTTGAAATGATGTGAACTTTCCCCCATGAAAATAAAAAATTTCAGAAGTTTGCCTATACCTTTAATTGTACTTCTCTGAAGAGAAGTGAATTCCTTTCCTTTCCTTGTAATATTAACTGCACAACTGCTCTACTGGGATATGACATGTTATTACCGTGAACCACCAATAAGTGTTTTACCCTACTTGTACTTTTATACACTTCGTAGTTCTAAACATCTTGAAAGTGAAATGCCGTTTGGACGATTTAGAATACGCATACATATTTATGTTTAAAATTACTTTTGACGGTTGAATAGTATTTCTTTAATTTTGAATAACTTATGTTAGACTGCACATTTCTTTCTAGCAAGCGTTTTTACATCAACAATTAAAATATGAGCTAGCTTAGCCAGCTTTATTTTTCTCAAAATTTTGTCCCCCTTTTTTAAGAGAAAAAACTTTTGTTATGATGCTGTTTCCATAACAGTGCATTGCTGAAACAATGAAATCAATATTGCTTGCGAACAACACAATATAGAGTGATGAAAAAAAAAATCGCAAAATGACCCAAAATGCAATATATAAGTAATCTGTAATAAAATGCGCTGTGCTAATCGGTTTAGTCGCTCAAAAGTTTAAAAAGAAAGTTTAATTTGTAACAATGGAATTTCGTGTTTTCAATATTGCGCCCCAACTACTAAATGAGGACGAAAAGTGGCAATTGTTTACAAGCCACATCATAAAATTCTGTATACTGTAGAGAGAAAAAAAAATCCGATTCAAATCAGTGTTTTCGCGAGTTATTAGCAAACGTAAATAGAAAGATACTTTTGGTTTTATATACGAGGGCCGTTTTGTTTGCTTGCGTCGTGTCTTGCCGTTCCTTGGGAACAACTGTGCTCAGTTACAGTTGTGTAGATCTGTGTCTTTAAAATGTTAAAAATTTAACTAATCACCCGCTACGTATGAGGTACGGTCAGTGATGCGTTTTCAGTCGGCAAAAAACCTGCATACATTCACCAATAGATTTGTGAAGTGTACAAAGCTTCCTACTGGCAGGAAATTTTGCTACTCTGCGACAATGACTCTCTCCACAGCTCAGTCCCGAACTTTATTGAACTCTTTTAACTGGGAAGTTTTGGACCACCTCTCAATACAGCCCAGATCTTGCGCCCAGTTATTTTCATCTTTTCCAATGTTGCAAACATCAATTTGGGTGGCAACCAGTACAACGAATGCGTGACAACGGTCGAGACCTCCTGGTTATCGGTGCAGACGGCGAGTTACTATGAAGAGGGTATTCTAAATCTAGTTGTAAGGTATGATAAGTGTTGCAGCAAACTTGACAACTATTTTATTTTATATTTTATAACCGTCGTTGAAGAGCCGATCCAATTTTATGGGTTTACGACTACTAATGTTCAACTCCGTAGCCTTGTAATTTTGAACCCAATCCAGAAGACAAGGGAACTCCTGGATCGAGTATTGGGAGAAATTTTGCCTTCGTGGCGAACTTTCTGATGGAGCTAACCCGCATTTGCGTTACACGGAGAGGAAGACCACACGAACCTCCCACTGTTAGCCTGACGACAAGGAGACTCTAACCCATGATCCGTTTATCACTGAGGATCTTTTACGTCAGCATTGTGGTCGGTGCAAGCCGGATGCGGAATTCGTATCGACTGGGATTGGATTCGAACCCGGTTCGCCTCATTGAAAGGCGAATGCTCTATCCCCTGAGCCATCGCGGCTCTGGCAACTATTTTGAAAAAGAAAAGAAAAAGAGAAACGTATGTAGAATCAAAAAATAAATTGGCTTCATGAAAATTTTCTTACGTTTGGTTTTCATTTTCCGACGGCCCTCGTATATAGAGAAAAGTGATAAATTAAAATATGCAACAGCCATTGGACATGGAAGAAAAATTTGCCTAATTATTGTTTCTTTTTAAGGAGTTGGAGTAATTAATGGAGAAGCATGGAGGGTTCTGAGAAAGTTTACTCTGCAGCATTTCAGAGAGACGGGAATGACTACCATCAACAATCACGTGGCAGAATCGATGTACTCTTCGATTCAAGAGACCATCGAATACCTGAGATCCAAGGATGGCGGACCCGTAGAAATTATTGAATTACTGACAGACAAATGCAATGCGATCTTTCGTTGCTGCATGTTTGGTAGTACCAGTATTACCGAGTTGGAAGTTAGAGAAATCAATCAATCGTTTGGTCATGTTATGTCATTTATGACCCTCACTAATCTTCTTTATACTGGAAATATATCACGGTAATTTAAATTTTTTATTGCTTTTTGATTAGTTTTGGATTCGAAGTTTAAAATTTTTTTCACTTTTAAATACCATTCTTCCCATTTCGGAAACTCGTTCTTTTTTCAAAAAGATGTAGATTGATAGCTTCAATAAATTCATCTTCAATAAAGTCTCGGTTTCTTATAGATGGTTGACCGTGTAAAGCTAAGCACAGATGGCGCCAGAGGTTAAAATTCATCGAAAGGCTTCTGGGATACTACTTCCGATTCATTTCTATGCCTAAGCGTGAGAAAGCGCACCATCCAATATTATTATACTTGTAGTGTTTACAATATAACGCATCTTTTCAATTTAAATTTCAACGAAATAAACAACAAATGAATTCGGAAGACGCCGCAAGCATGCTATGGCCTGCAAGATGCTACCTAAAAAATAACAAACTGTGATATTTACACCAATATAGCCAAATAAGGGATAACACTCAAAACATGATAAACTTTACACTTTATGTTGTGATAAAAAAAAAATAGTGCATGGAGTCTCTCCGAGCGGAAGTAGTTAAACTTCGTAACCTGCGACGTTAATTGTAGAAGAATCAGCAGTCGTAGAAGGATCACTAGTTCTATTCAACGACTCTTTTTCCTGCTCCGCTCGCTTCCGTGCTCTGTAATAACGGTAATATTATGCATTTTTCCCTCTTGAACCAGTGGAAGTGCTTGTGGTTGCCTCATCGTCTCGCCCTGGAAAATGTATTTGAATTAATGATGTATGTGAATGCGTCATAATGTAATTTCAGAAGAGAAAACCTAACAATCAATTGATATTCACAAGAGACCTACCTTGACATAACCTTAAGTTCGTCGCGTTGTCCGTGGGATTGTTTTCACTCATTATTTACAATTGTTATCCACTAAATTTGAAAATAAAAAATACTACCCTATTAAATTATATGTGTAACAAATCAAACTAAAATATTTATAGAAAAACAATACTTTTATGACTTTTATTATTTTTATGCTAGTGAAAACCAAAACAATATGGAAATGAATGAGGGAAAACTGGATCCTACCACATGATTTCGCGGCCAATAAAAATGTAGCGTTAAACGTTTAACGCAACCTTGTTGGAAGTCGCATAAGAAGTATAACTTCAAAAAAAAATTATGCTCACAGTCAGTTAGAATTTATAAATTACAGAAAACTCTTATGAGTGGTAAAATTATGCGTCAATTTAAACACAAATCACGATAGTAAAACTTCCTTGAATATTAAGCCTGTTCACACATCGCCTCGTAAGCATATAATATAAGCGGAGGGATACACCCGAAGTTTTCTAAATTTTTTCCGGTTTTAGGAAACTTGTTATTGTTTACATTCAATTAACCCTCCATAGGTAGTCCGATCAGACCATTAATCAAGCAAACCAGTTTAGAAAGAAAGAATAAAAAAGTAATAGGAAATATGTATAGGTCTTAAAATCTGCTTAATAGGATGGTTTTGTTTTATTTACTTGCCAACCGCCGTACAATATATTAATTGCGCAATTAAATGAGACTGGTTCACTTTTTAAATAGTCTGCGCTGTCTACTTATAAAAAGGCGGAGGCTGGCTGGAATAAAAATAAAAACAAAGTGTTGGTCGGGTTTTCATAAGACTTGTGTTCAGTGTATAAATTTAATTGAACATTACAAAAAGCATTCTCAAGTTTTTCACTCTTCTATACACTTGTGTGTCATGGCAGAGTGGCGAAGCAGGAAAATCTGAGACACTCTTTATTTCAGCTTTTTTCAAGATTGGCAGCTCTTTCAAATCCAAAATCAGTGTGTTCGAATTTAATTCTCAGGGAACGTGACGTAAGGTTTTCTCTGCGATGTATGACGTCTCATGAAAAAAGGGAAATGTTAGTCATTACAACATCCTCAAATTATGCAGATAATCCGAAGCAACCGACTAAGATGGCTCGGCCATATATGGAGAGGCTCTGAAGATAGCCCTGTAAAAATTGCCACCTTCAAGAACCCTCAGGGGTCCCGCTCTAGAGGTAGACCACCTACTCGATGGCTCAACGACACCGAAAACGACCTCAAAGTCCTAAAACTTAAGAACTGGAGGGGAGTTGCCATGGACAGAGGGAGCTGGAGAAGGCGTGCTGTTGAGGCAGCCAAGGCCTGCAAAGGGCTGTTGCGCTCCTGAAGAAGAAGA